>NW_024061359.1:0-143041 GCF_016432855.1 Salvelinus namaycush | reverse complement strand
TCAGGGACTCTGAAAAAGCATGAGAGAATACACACAGGAGAAATGCCCTACCACTGTTCCCAGTGTGGAAAGAGTTTTAGGTGGTCAGGGACTCTGAAAAGCATGAGAAAACACACACAGGAGAGAAGCCTTTCCAACATACTAATACACAGGAGGAGACAACATACCACTGCTCTCATTGTGGAAAGACATTTTCCCAGTCAGAGGACCTGAAAACACACGAGAGAATAGAGAGGCTGTGTTCTGACTTGTGTTTCTGACTGAGAATTTGTCCACGGCCAGGATTCACAGGACCAGGGTGTCCGCTATGGACACCTGGAAGAAATCAGCAGCGGACATTTCTGAAGGTTTATCCAACAGACCTGTACATCCATGAATGGATCTCTATTTTATTTTTTATTTTTTTTATTTAACCTTTATTTAACCAGGTAGGCAAATTGAGAACACGTTCTCATTTACAATTGCGACCTGGCCAAGATAAAGCAAAGCAGTTCGACACATACAACAACACATAGTTACACATGGAGTAAAAACAAACATATAGTCAATAATACAGTGAAAAAAAATAAGTCTATATACAATGTGAGCAAGTGAGGTGAGATAAGGGAGGTGAAGGCAAACAGATATATGTATAAATAAATAAAATATAAAAAGGCCATGGAGGCGAAGTGAGTACAACACAGCAAGTAAATAAAAAATAAAAAAACACTGGAATGGTTGGTTTGCATTGGAAGAAAGTGCAAAGTAGAGACAGAAATAATGGGGTGCAAAGGAGCAAAATAAATTAATAAATAAATACAGTAGGTAAAGAGGTAGTTGTTTGGGCTAAATTGTAGATGGGTTATGTACAGGTGCAGTAATCTATGAGCTGCTCTGACAGCTGGTGCTTAAAGCTAGTGAGGGAGATAGGTGTTTCCAGTTTCAGAGATTTTTGTAGTTCGTTCCAGTCATTGGCAGCAGAGAACTGGAAGGAGAGGCGTCCAAAGGAAGAATTGGTTTTGGGGGTGACTAGAGAGATATACCTGCTGGAGCGCGTGCTACAGGTAGGTGCTGCTATGGTGTGTAACTATTTCTGAAGGTTTATCCAACAGACCTGTACATCCATGAATGGATCTCTATATGTGTAACTATTTCTGAAGGTTTATCCAACAGACCTGTACGTTCATGAATGGATCTCTATAATGTGTAACTATTTCTGAAGGTTTATCCAACAGACCTGTACGTTCATGAATGGGTCTCTATAATGTGTAACTATTTCTGAAGGTTTATCCAACAGACCTGTACATCCATGAATGGATCTCTATAATGTGTAACTATTTCTGAAGGTTTATCCAACAGACCTGTACGTTCATGAATGGATCTCTATAATGTGTAACTATTTCTGAAGGTTTATCCAACAGACCTGTACGTTCATGAATGGGTCTCTATAATATGTAACTATTTCTGAAGGTTTATCCAACAGACCTGTACATCCATGAATGGGTCTCTATAATGTGTAACTATTTCTGAAGGTTTATCCAACAGACCTGTACATCCATGAATGGGTCTCTATAATGTGTAACTATTTCTGAAGGTTTATCCAACAGACCTGTACATCCATGAATGGGTCTCTATAATGTGTAACTATTTCTGCTGTATTGTGATGTATTGTTTAATAGATGTACTATGTTATGTTTTATTTCAACAGATTTTACTGATGCTATTAGATTGTACTATGTTAGGTAAATTCATCTGTGGTTTTATTTCAACAGATTTTACTGATGCTATTAGATTGTACTATGTTAGGTAAATTCATCTGTGGTTTTATTTCAACAGATTTTACTGATGCTATTAGATTGTACTATGTTAGGTAAATTCATCTGTGGTTTTATTTCAACAGATTTTACTGATGCTATTAGATTGCTGGGTGGGGGGAGTTTTATATATACAGAGACTTCAGAAAGTTTTCACACCCCTTGACTTGTCCCACATGTTGTTGGGTTACGTCCAGAATTTTTAAAAATTATTTTTATTTAACCAGGTAGACTAGTTGAGAAGAAGTTCTCATTTGCAATGACACATACAACAACACAGAGTTACACATGGAAAAACAAACATACAATCAATTATACAGTAGAAAAGTCTATATACAGCATGTGCAAATAAGGTAGGATAAGAGAGGTTAGGCAATAAATAGACCATGGTGGCGAAGTAATTACAATATAGCAATTAAACACTGGAATGGTAGGGAATGTGAATGTGAATAGCAGAAGATGAATGTGCAAGTAGAGATACTGGGGTTAAATGAATTCAATACCCCATAATGTCAAAGTGGAATTATGTTTTTGGAAATGTTTACAAATGTAATTAAAAGCCTAAATAAGTTCAGGAGTAAAGATGTTGCTTAGCAAGTCACATGATAAGTTGCAGGGACTCACTCTGTGTGCAATAATAGTGTTTAACATGATTCCTGAATGACTACCTCATCTCTGTACCCCACACATACAATTATCTGTAATGGCCCTCAGTCGAGCAGTGAATTTCAAACACAGATTCAACCACAAAGACCAGGGAGGTTTTCCAATGCCTCGCAAAGAAGGACACCTATTGGTAAATGGGTAAAAAAAAGCAGACATTGAATATCCCTTTGGGCATGGTGAAGTTATTAATTACACTTTAGATGGTGTATCAATATACCCAGTCACTAACTCAGTTGCTGGAGAGGAAGGAAACTGCTCAGGGATTTCACCATGAGGCCAATGGTGACTTTAAAATAGTTAGTGTTTAATGGTTGTGATAGGAGAAAACTGAGGATGGATCAACGACATTGTAGTTACTCCACAATACTAACCTAAATGACAGAGTGAAAAGATGGAAGCCTGTACAGAATACAAATATTCCAAAACATTCATTCTGTTTGCAATGAGGCACTAAAGTAATACTGAAAAACAATTTGGCAAAGCAATTAACTTTATATCCTGAATACAAAAGCGTTATGTTTGGGGCAAATTCAACACATCACTGACTACATATTTTCAAGCATGGTGGTGGCTGCATCATGTAATGGGAATGCTTGTCATTGGCGAAACTAGAGGCGTAACTACAGTCCCTGATTCTAATCTAATGATCATCAGCTGCATCATTTTATGGTTCTAATCCAGACAGTATCACTTCCAGGTTAAGCGAGCAGTGTGTCAAGATTTGCAGTGTGGCTTAGCAAGGTCGTGTTTCGGAGGACGCATGGCTCTCGACCTTCGCCTCTCCCCCGAGTCCGTAGAGGAGTTGCAATTGGATTTCATGACATTGGAGAAAAAATATATAATAATACACTGGTACTGAAATTAGATTTTTAATCACCTGGCAGGTGTGTCAAACCATGTAAACACCTGCAAGACTTTGGTTAGATTACACTTTTATGAAATAAATGAAAAATAAACTTTTGGTTCCTCAACTGCGTTACCCACTCCAGTCAGCAGATGGCGATGTGCGTCTTTTCGGTTCAGGCGATGCTGCCAGTGTGACGTATAATCTAGTGGACGGGACGCTCCTTCACCAACAACACCTAGTCAGACACCTCGGTAGCTTTCTAGCAAACATAGCTACAATATTCACCCTCTTTACACTGTTTTGGTGTATATTAGTCGCTGTGTATTAAACACACTTATGTCGTATGTACTTGTTGGCCCATTTAATTATATATTTACGTTGTTTGTCAGCTAGCTGGTTTGCTAAAGTTAGCTTGAACTAGGCTAGTCGCTAATGCTAACTAGCTAACATCTCCGACCATGAGTTCACTAAGCTACTCTCCTCCTGATAAAGAAGAGGAAGAGGTCTGCTGGACGGAGAAAGAAGCTTTCGTGAAAGAGGAGGACGAAGAGGAGGCTGTTTCAATACAAAAACAAGTAGAGGGTGAGGCTGTTACCGTGAAAGAAGAAGAGAAAGACGTTACAGTGAAAGAAGAGGAAGACGCGTTCAGGGTGAAAGAGGAGGAGGATGTTACAGTAAAAGAAGAGGAGGATGTTACAGTGAAAGAAGAGGAAGACGCGTTCAGAGTGAAAGAGGAGAAGGAAGAGGAGGCTGTTACAATATTAAAACACGTAGAGGGTGAGGCTGTTACCGTGAAAGAGGAAGAGAAAGACGTTACAGTGAAAGGAGAGGAGGATGCAGTTTTTGGAGTGAAAGAGGAGGAGGAGGAGATTACTGTCACATTGGATGAAGAAGAGGAGGTTGGAGATCTGTTTAACACCAGTAAGTACCGTCTCTGCAGTCGTTGAACCAATATGCAGTAAAGGGGTTCTACACTTTAATGTTGTTCTGTAGGAATGGCTGAAGCTACACTGTAACATGTAGAACATCAAGAGTGGACCATCAACAAAACGTTAACAATTGATAAAATGCATCTAATGACAATGCCTGAAATACTGTAGTCCTCAATATCTCCTATTAGATTAGCCCAATATGTAGTCTTAAAGGGGCAATCAGCAGTTGTTACATCCATTTTGGGACTTATACATTAATGATATGTACCCATTGTTTCTTGAAGAATTCACTTATAAATGCCTCATGAGCTTAGTTCAACTGTTGTACCCCATCAGAACCCAAAATATGAGCTTTTTTTACTCCAATGTTTGTCATTAATATAAACAAACACTGTATATCCCCAAAACATGGTTAAAACTAGAATGTTGATATCATGGATCGTTGCATTTCTCCAGCACCATCCCTCAGCTTTTTCCCGAAACAGGCAGGGAGTACGCTTTGTTATTGTTTCTACTGCTGATGGCTGTCCCCGTTACTCCATAATTTCACATAATACTTTCATATCACATCAAAATAATTTCAAATACTTTCACATCAAAATAATTTCACACAATACTTTCATATCACATCAAAATAGGTAACCAGTCGCGACGCCCCAAACGGTAAACCGAATTCATTTTTCCTTCCTAAGCGCTTCTTTTTCTTCTTTGGACTTTATATGGCGGTTGGCAACCAACTTTGAGATGTATTACCACCATCAACTGTACTGGAGTGTGGACCTCAGTTCATCTTTTAATCACCCACGTGGGTATATACCAAGACAGTCATGAAGAGGCACAACGAAACCTTTTCCCCCTCAGGAGACTGAAAAGATTTGGCAGGGGTCCCAGATCTCAAAAGGTAATACAGCTGCACCATCGAGAGCATCCCTGACTGGACGCATCACCGCCTGGTATGGCAACTGCTGGGCATCTGACCGTAAGGCGCTACAGAGGGTAGTGCGAACAGCCCAGTACATCACTGTGGCCAAGCTTCCTGCCATCCAGGACCTATATAATAGGCGATGTCAGAGGAAAGCCCACAAAAGTGTCAGGGACTCCAGTCACCCAAGTTATAGACTGTTTTCTCTGCTAACGCACGGCAAGTGGTACCACAGCACCAAGTCTAGGTCCAAAAAGCCACCTCAACAGCTTCTACCCCCAAGCCATAAGACTGCTGAACAATTCATAAAATCGCCACCAGACTGTCTTACCACAGAAGGGTTCCGTTTGTCCCCTCCCCAGAGGTGTCTCATTATTGGGATTCATTGCTGATTCTTACCTGTAGCTCACTATGAGGTGTCTAGTGATACAGGTTAAGGGCCCTGTTGGAGATTGGTGGTTGGTAGCGGAGTCGAGGGAACAAGCAGGTTGGACACGGCCATGTTATTATCCCACACACAGTCTCTGTGGTTCATATGAACCCCATTCCTGGGAATTACATTTGATTACAAATCGCCCCTGTCTGTTACCACTCCGCTCGACTCCGCTGTGTGTCCCATTCCCAGTTAGGTTACGAGGCGCTTTGTCACCAGAACCTATGACTGGTTGATAGGGGAAACCTCCATGCTTATTATAGAAAAAGTATTTAGGGGAAAACTATTTAGTAAACTGAAATAAAATAACAAACCTGTTTGAAAATTTAAACTATTCCAAAACTATCTTTGACTCGAACTAAAATAGCCTAAAATAATATTATATTAAATAATAATATTATGTTCAGTTTGAATAATTTACATCTTGACTTTGGGCAAAAATAGAATTGGGTTTTAAATATTTTTGTGGTTTTAAAGCTTCTGAACCTGGTGGCTGGTAAATGCTGCCATGGGATGGCAATGTTTCAAATAGACCTAGCTTGTGTATCACTCACCTGCTATCACCAGAAATACTTTAAGAAATTAGGATATCGGAAACTCCTTTCGATTCGTATTAACAGCTTAAAGAAAAGTACATTGGCATTAATTACCCTCTGTGAACAAGAAGCACAACAATACAAATATTTTCAGAGATAATTAGAGATATTCAACTTGTTCTCTGTAATATCGTATAGCTTTGCAATCATAACATTATGTACTTTCAAGGAAAATAGGCATGTTTCTCGACTCATACCCTGACTTTAAAAAGGGATTTCGTGAGAATTAGCTTATGAACTGTGTGTCACAGCATGACAATGTGAACGCGATTGGTCAACAGTCTCTTGGACGGGCGTTATATACGCTTTGACATTTTCTGGAATAGTTTTTATTTGAAAACGTTTTTGTTTACTTGCCTGCCTATTGAATTTGGAATGCATTGTACTGTTCATCTCTGAAACTCACTGAGATGATTCCTTTGATCCAGCAGTAGCAATACAGGGATATAACATCTACAGAAAAGACAGGAATGCTTATGGGGGAGGTGTTGCTGTATACAGTGCATTCTGAAAGTATTCAGACCCCTTGACTTTTTCCACTTTTGTTAAAAACATCTCCACAGCATCATCCGTAGGGATGGTACCAGGTTTCCTCCAGACGTGACTCTTGGCATTCAGGCCAAAGAGTTCCATCTTGGTTTCATCAAGCCAGCAAATCTTGTTTCTCATGGTCTGAGAGTCCTTAAGGTGCCTTTTGGCAAACTCCGAGCAGGCTGTCATGTGCCTTTTACTGAGGAGTGGTTTCCATCTGGCCACTCTACCGTTAAGGTCTGATTGGTGGAGGGCTGCAGAGATGGTTGTCCTTCTGGAAGGTTCTTCCATCTCCACAGAGGATCTCTGGAGCTCTGTCAGAGTGACCATCAGGTTTTTGGTCACCTCCCTGACCAAGACCCTTCTGTCCAAACTGAGCGATTGGGGGAGGTGACCAGCTCTAGGCAGAGTATTCCATTTAAAAATGATGGAGGCCACTGAGTTCTTAGGGACCTTCAATGCTGCAGAATTTTTTTTGGTACTCTTCCCCAGATCTGTGCCTTGACACAATCCTATCTAGGACCTCTTGGGACAGTTCCTTCGACCTCATTGCTTGGTTTTCGCTCTGACATGCATTGTCATTTGTGGGACCATATATAAACAGGTGTGTGCCTTCCAAATCATATCCAATCAATTTAATTTACCACAGGTGGACTCCGAACAAGTTGTAGATACATCTCAAGGACGATTAATGGAAACAAGATGCACCTGAAAGCAATTTCGAGTCTCATAGCAAAGGGTCTGAATACTTATGTAAATAAGGTATTTCTGTTAATTATCTGTTGTCATTATGGGCTATTGATGACACCCCTCTGAAACAAGATAACCATCAGAAAAACCTCTTCTCTTCCTTAGCCGACTCCTCCCGCTGCTGCTGGCCTTCGTAAATTTTGATGTTATAGTCCTATGGTTTCTGGTAATAGGCTACACCAGCAGTCGGCAACCTTTCTCCATTTGGTGCTAATTTATCTGACAATTTCTACTGATCTGGTGCCAGTTATGATTTTCATATTCACATTTTACTGGAACAGTTTAATTTATAATAGTCTTTGTATCTCAACATAATTCTCTGTGGTTAATCTACATTCTATTTAAATGAAAATTATAAATACAATTTTTTATTGCCATTGCTAAGTTTTTTTAAATAACATACATAAAGCCCAAACATTTTATCGTTGTGGCCTGCAGGTACAAAATATCCTGATAAAAATAAATTTCTTATAAATCACATTGGCTACGCATGGCCTGTCTACAACGAACTTTTAAACATTGTATCAACTATCAACTGGGTGAAACTCCTGATGTTCTTATTTTCCTCAATTAAGTTGGAAGAATAGGATGATCGAGTAGCAGTGAGGGCTCTTCGATACTGCACGGTACTGTCTTTCCAAGCTAGTCGGAAGACTTCCAGTTTGTTGTGGCGCCATTTCCGTTCCAATTGTCTGGAAGCTTGCTTCAGAGCTCGGGTATTTGCTGTATACCAGGGAGCTAGTTTCTTATGACAATTGTTTTTTGTTTTGTGGGGGTGCGACTGCATCTAGAGTATTGCGCAAGGTTAAATTGAGTTCCTCAGTTAGGTGGTTACCTGATTTTGTCCTCTGACGTCCTTGGGTAAGCAGAGGGAGTCTGGAAGGGCATCGAGGAATCTTTGGGTTGTCTGAGAATGTATAGCATGACTTTTGATGCTCCTTGGTTGGGGTCTGAGCAGATTATTTGTTGCGATTGCAAACGTAATAAAATGGTGGTCCGATAGTCCAGGATTATGAGGAAAAACATTAAGATCCACAACATTTATTCCATGAGACAAAACTAGGTCCAGAGTATGACTGGGGAAGTGACTAGGTCTGGAGACATGTTGGACAAAACCCACTGAGTCGATGATGGCTCCGAAAGCCTTTTGGAGTGGGACTGTGGACTTTTCCATGTGAATATTAAAGTCACAAAAAATTAGAATATTATCTGCCATGACTACAAGGTCCGATAGGAATTCAGGGAACTCAGTGAGGAACGCTGTATACGGACCAGGAGGCCTGTAAACAGTAACTATAAAAAGTGATTGAGTAGGCTGCATAGATTTCATGACTAGAAGCTCAAAAGACAAACAATTTATTTTTATTTTTTTGTAAATTTAAATTTGCTATCGTAAATGTTAGCAACACCTCCGCCTTTGCGGGATGCACGGGGGATATGGTCACTAGTGTAACCAGGAGGTGAGGCCTCATTTAACACAGTAAAATCATCAGGCTTAAGCCATGTTTCAGTCAGGCCAATCACATCAAGATTATGATCAGTGATTAGTTCATTGACTATAACTGCCTTTGAAGTGAGGGATCTAACATTAAGTAGCCCTATTTTGAGATGTGAGGTATCACAATCGCTTTAAATAATGGCAGGAATGGAAGAGGTCTTTATTCTAGTGAGATTGCTAAGGCGAACACCGCCATGTTTAGTTTTGCCCAACCTAGGTCGAGGCACAGACACGGTCTCAATGGGGATAGCTGAGCTGACTACACTGACTGTGCTAGTGGCTATCGGTGTCCTCATTAGCAGGGAGGAGTTTCTGCATTTAAATTATCTGTCCATCGCCCTCGTACCTCAATTTTATTAAACACAGAAAGGGGCCTATATTGGAGACCAAAAGTCGTCTGGCACACTGCTTAGGATTTCAACAACATGAATAACTTATTTCTAGCCTACAATCATCGATGTTACTACTAATGTGAAAACAAGACAAAATATGACTATTGTTGCTCATTTTAAGACAATTGTCAAATAATTTGAACATTTATTACAGACGTCAATTGTTGTACAACATCATGGCTACTCTGTTGGCATCACCTTTTACAGTGAATTTCTGCTGTTGTTGGCCTTTAACCATCGGTCACACTTTGTCGTTCACACAGGAGAGAGACGTGACTATTGTGGTTCCTCTGCGGAGCCTCAACAACCTCATGATGCTGACGAGGCAGAGAAGAGTCTCTCCAGGTCAGAACACCTCAAGAAACACCAGCAGAGATCCACAGGGAAGAAACCTCACTGCTGCTCTGACTGTGGGAAGAGAATCACCTCATCAGGCATTCAAATTCATCAGAGAATCCACACAGGAGAGAAACCTTATAGCTGTACTCAATGTGGGATGAGTTTTACTCCATCTAGCCATCTTACTGTACACCAGAGAACACACACAGGAGAGAAACCTTATAGCTGTGCTCAATGTGGTAAGAGTTTTACTGAATCTAGCCATCTGACTGTACACCAGAGAACACACACAGGAGACAAACCTTATATCTGTGATCAATGTGGGAAGCGTTTTGTTCAATCTAGCGATCTGACAGTGCACCAGAGAATACACACAGGAGAGAAATCCTATAGCTGTGATCAATGTGGAAAGAGTTTTATTACATCTAACATTCTGACTCGACACCAGAGAAGACACACAGGAGAGAAACCCTATAGCTGTGCTCAATGTGGTAAGAGTTTTACTGAATCTAGCCATCTGACTGTACACCAGAGAACACACACAGGAGAGAAACCTTATAGCTGTGGTCAATGTGGGAAGAGTTTTGGTCAATCTGGCCATCTGACAGTGCACCAGAGAACACACACAGGAGAGAAACCTTACAGCTGTGATCAATGTGGGAAGAGTTTTATTGCATCTGGCCATCTTATTGTACACCAGAGAATACACACAGGAGATAGCTGTGACCAGAGATAATCTGATAAAAGGTCTCTGATCAAATATCAGAAAATACATGAAGGAGTTGTTTCATGATATCAATGAATTAATGTCTCAATGTAGAATGTTTTAACAATGTAGTAGGAGTATTTTAATGATGTCACAATGTAGAATGTTTTAACATTGTAGTAGGAGTATTTTAATGATGTCACAATGTAGAATGTTTTAACATTGTAGTGGAGTATTTTAATGATGTCACAATGTAGAATGTTTTAACATTGTAGTGGAGTATTTTAATGATGTCACAATGTAGAATGTTTAAACATTGTAGTAGGAGTATTTTAATGATGTCACAATGTAGAAGCCTAAATGTTTGTCCCCTGTTCTATTGATTTCAACATGATATGGATATTAGCCTCAGGGGGAAAATCTTTAACAAAAAATGACTAAGAGAAGAGAAGAGTACTATTTATGTGATTTAACAAAAAGTGACTAACACAAATAGAGCTGTGTTACACTTACCACGTTGGTGACCCACTTGAATCAAAATGCAACACTTCAAAATGTAGGGATTTTTGATTGGTTTTTGAGCTGTTAGTTTTAACAGGACGTGAAACCTCATCTCCCTCCTTTCGCACAATTGATTTCAACATGATATCGATGAGTTATGACAAATAAGTGTTGCGTTCCTTTGTTTTGCGACCCCTAAATTTAAATGCATCACTCCAGAATGTAGCTGACTGTTTTCTGCAGGTTGTCCTCTAACCAGTGAGGTAAAATATATCTCCCATTTCCATGTATTTTTTTAGTTGTGTTAGTATCAACAGCACCTACATCCTGATTTCCCCCCTAATCGATATCAGTGAATTATTTCTACTTGTCAAAACAACAGTGTTTCTGGTGCTTGTGTCCATGGTGAGGACAACTTGGTTTCTGATTGTCTGAAGGTTGGGCAGTCAAAAAGTTTTGCGTTTGAGTTGCCATGGATCTTGTTTTGACTGCACGTTTTTTCGTTTTGTTTTTTGTTTGTTCCAAGTGGACGAGAGTTCTAGAAGCTAGTGGGGAAAAAATTAGTTTTTTTCTTGTTTTTA
This sequence comes from Salvelinus namaycush, assembly GCF_016432855.1. NCBI lineage: Eukaryota > Metazoa > Chordata > Actinopteri > Salmoniformes > Salmonidae > Salvelinus > Salvelinus namaycush. The sequence continues at coordinate 131,554 of NW_024061359.1, read as the reverse complement.
ATTGTTGACAGCCAGTAGACAACATGTTTATATTGGTGAAGGTGAATCATTGTAGTTGATTATAATGTGAAATGAAAAAAAATTCTGTTGGTGTTAAGCATTCTTTTACAGTGTTAGTCTTTGGTTTTTCCATTTATGTTTTGAGGTTGGACTTCAGCATGTCTAGCTCGTTAGCACGTAGGTCACACTGATTGGTGTCACCTTGCTAGTCAGTATGTGTTACACCTGTGCTGGCTTGTCCATCTCGTTAGTGGGAAGGGGTTTCACCTGAGCTGGTCCAGGTTCTATTTAAGAGTGTCTGGCCCAGTGCTCCAGTTGTCTTGATAGATGTGGAGAGTCAACACCTTTAGTTGCTCCACCTTTTTGGTGTGCTTCCTGTCTTTAAGTTTGGTGTGGGTTTTTCTTTTGTTTTCCTTTTCTTGGGCAGATTTAGTGGGTCTCATGGTGGGTGACTTTTAGGTCCCAGTTGTCGTTACTAGTCAACTTTCAGTGGACACTGAGAGCTAAACTGCAACATTATGTTATAATACTTTTATTGGATCAAATGGTGGTTTTATGCAACAGAATAGAGGGTTCTTAGAACTATGTGTGTTCTACTGAGGATGGGCCTCTGGGAGAAAACACTGACAGGAGATTTACAATGTCTTTTGGGTGATAAAACCTAAAGAGACCGCATTCCAGAGCATGAGTTAATGTTTCTGTTCTATACGGTACCAGGGAGAGATGACCCGAGGGCCAGACCCTGGTCTCTACACACAGAGTACTGTTTTTACAGCAGATACTGTCTGCTGAGAATTATAAGTATCTTTCATACAAATCTTAACCTTGTGACCCGTTCTGTACGTTTATTGTTGGTCATGTAGGTTGAAAGGGGTGTATCTTGGCCATAAAAGACCTTTGTACTTTTGTCTCGTGGCTCTCAACAAATCTCTGTGGGTGATTTGTTGACCAGCCATCATTATCGTAGAGCACTCAATTGATTCACTTTTTATGTGTACGTTGTATTGACCTGCTCCCTTATTAATAAGTGAATAAATATTTAGTTTAAGAATAACTCTGACTTGTGTGATAAGTTTGTCTCCATTTGATATGAAAGAAATTAACCACGTTTGGGGATGTTAATCTTCACTTGGTGACCGCTCCTGATGACCTGGGTAAATGGTGCACCAGGGATCCCTCAAACTTGGGATCTCAGGGAGACCACACTTTGGGAACGGAGCAGATGGACCCACCTTTGATCTGAGAGGCAGTGAGCCGAGTCGATACAATATCTCAAACTTTTTTTTTTTTTTTTTTGAAGAGGTGAGTGAAACACGCAAAGTGTAGTAGGCTCTGAGTGTGTGTGAGGGGGGCACCTTGGAGGTGTAAACAGGGCCCAGTCAGGAGGCTCTGAGTGTGTATTCCTGTATTTTACCAGTATGGGTAAATAATGGGTTGCTAGATTGATTGAATAAACCTTTTTCCATGAAGTTAGAGTGAACCAAGATGGCTGACTAGCTGATGTTGAAGAAGCGTCCCGTCCACTAGATTATGCGTAACAGTGGCAGAATCACCTGAAAGACGCACTTCGCCATCTGCTGACTGGAGTTGGTTTCGCAGTTGAGAAAATACTTTCAGACAAAAAGCTAAAAAGCGACTGCCTCTAAAAACCAACGACTCCCTTTGAAAACGGGCTATGTGGCATCAGAAACATTAATTATAGTGTAAAAATGTACTACAAAGTGCAGCTAAATAGAATAACTTTGGTCATACCCACTCAGCCATTGAAGTCCAAGGACGTCGAATTATGGGCGATATCAGGTCTGTCTGTTGTGGCCGCTATTTCGCCCCAAAATAGTCATCCCAAATCGGGCTGTGTATAACTATGTAAATGTCTCTCGGACAAGGTGACTTTCATCAATATACACTCTAAAAAGTAAAGGTTCCTGGAGTATCCTTTAGGTGTTCTTCAAATTGAAACTGCGGGGGAACCCCTAAAAGTTATTCAAAGAACCTTTTGTGGGAACCCCTATAAGTTCATTGAAGAACCCCTTATCATGGTTCATCAAAGAACCTTTTGGGGTTCATTTTTTAACTCCCTGTCCACCCTCCCTGCATTACAAAAACATATTTTAATAACAATATTGATTGAAATAATTGTTTATTTAGTGGCACCACACATGTGAATTAATATGTGAATTAATATTTACAAAACAATTTACCAAACAAAACACATTACAAAATTGCAACATTTCTGCAGACATGTCAGACCATAATAAATAATACATTTACTTTGTATAGTGCTTTTCATGACATTTAAAAATATATAAATAATGATGTACAATAAAAACAACATACATTAAAAATGAATCATAGGTAAACTAACAATATTGTAGACTTGATGCTAAATACAGATTTTTTCAGCTTTAGTGTGTATATCGTATCCACTTAGTTATGTTAGGTCTTTATGACCGGCCCTGGTAACTTCACCCCAACTTCTCTTATCCCCAGAACACAGTAACTTAACAACATAAGTGTTTTTCTGACATTTTTGGGAAATTTAAGGGAAAATAGAAAATACAGCCCTAGCAGAGCCCCATGTCCCATGGGGATGTCCTCGAGGGCGTGGATGTTCTCCCCATCAAAGGCCAGCGGAATTTCACTCTCATGGTGAAATAGATTTCCGCCGATGTGCAGTAAAGGAGTGAAGAGCGGTGAAATCTGTGTCAACAAAAGTAAGAAATGATTAATACACATACAATTAACAAGAACATAACAAATGTTCAGCTGTAGTTTTATATCAGCATGCACACCTATGTTTATGAAGAAACAGATGATTGGTGCATAGGCATACCTTGTCACGGACATAAAGGCCACTCAGGTCCTCATTGAAGAGGTAGGGCAAGAGCAGAATCGCTGCTGTGGTCTCCAGTCCTAGTAAAGTAAAGCAATGATCTTACTACACTTGCTAATTTTATTACAAAATACATAAGAGAAAGGGAAGGAATAAGAGCAGATACCTCTTCTGTATTGTCCTTCAGGGACTGTCAAAATAGCAGGATGATGTCCTCACCCCTGCCTCACCTCTCTACCTCTGATAGTCCTTGAATTATCTTTTTGTCTATATCCATTCCATGGACTTGATTCATTTCTGAGAACATCTGAAAAGATAATTTGCACACATTTAGATGCTAATAGATTTCAGTTTGTATTGACTGCTATGTAGGTTAAATGTACACTTCAAATTCAGCTGTCCTACTCGTTAATGAGTGTAAAGCCATGTTGACTTTATGGAAACGATATACAATATATGGGAAATAATATAGTTCAGGAAATAATCCAAACCTAGTTGTGCCTAGTTAGGACATAACGTTAGCTAGCTAGATAACGGTGCTGTACTGTAGCTCATACAACGCCGACGGTCAAACCCGGCTTTCTAATATTTACGGTAATTAACTATAGTAACGTTATGGAAGATATTCACAGAAAACCATCATTGTCTTCGTTATTCATTATTAGTATGTTAGATTATTATATAAATTATTTCGAGAAATATTCAGAGCCAAACATCAACCCAACTTAACCTTTTTAACTGTTGTCGCATCCAAACTTGTCACCATCGTTTTCAGTTGTAATTGCGAAGTTCCCGGAAGAAGTCCAGCAACAACGGAGGTTCCTCGATGAACCCACCTTCTAACAAGTTCTTTGAAGAACGTTTTGGGGCTGTTTTTCATTGACCAAGAACCCTACGGTTCTTAAGGGATCTGAGAACAACTCCAGTTGAACCCTTCATTTTTAGAGTTGTAGTCGGCTCTATTTACTCTCAGATTCAAACATGCTGATTAGCATCAACGATCAAGTCAGCTGCTGCTGCTCCAATACAGTATGAGGTGAGACGGTGAACTAACGTTGAACCGGGCAGTCAGCTGCTGCTGCTCCAATACAGTATGAGGTGAGACGGTGAACTGACGTTGAACTGGGCAGTCAGCTGCTGCTGCTCCAATACAGTATGAGGTGAGACGGTGAACTGACTGTTGAACCGGGCAGTCAGCTGCTGCTGCTCCAATACAGTATGAGGTGAGACGGTGAACTGACGTTGAACCGGGCAGTCAGCTGCTGCTGCTCCAATACAGTATGAGGTGAGACGGTGAACTGATGTTGAACTGGACAGTCAGCTGCTGCTGCTCCGATACAGAATGAGGTGAGACGGTGAACTGATGTTGAACCGGGCAGTCAGCTGTTGCTGCTCCAATACAGTATGAGGTGAGATGGTGAACTGATGTTGAACCGGGCAGTCAGTCATTCATTCTGTACTATGAATCTGTGAAATCAAATTGAGTTTTATCTTACAGTGAAATGCTTACGTACATGCCCCTGACCAACTATGCAGTTTAAAAAAAAGTACAAACAAATAAGAATAAGAAATAAAAGGAACCAGTAATTAAAGAGCAGAAGTTAAATGACAATAGCTAGACTATATACAGGGGGTACTGGTACAGAGTCAATGTGGAGGCTATATACAGGGGGTACCGGTACAGAGTCAATGTGGAGACTATATGCAGGGGGTACCGGTACAGAGTCAATGTGGAGACTATATACAGGGGGTACAGAGTCAATGTGGAGGCTATATACAGGGGGTACCGGTACAGAGTCAATGTGGAGACTATATACAGGGGGTACAGAGTCAATGTGGAGGCTATATACAGGGGGTACCGGTACAGAGTCAATGTGGAGACTATATACAGGGGGTACCGGTACAGAGTTAATGTGGAGACTATATACAGGGGGTACCGGTACAGAGTCAATGTGGAGACTATATACAGGGGGTACCGGGTACAGAGTCAATGTGGAGCCTATATACAGGGGGTACCGGTATAGAGGCAATGTGCGGGGGCACCGGTTAGTCGAGGTAATTGAGGTAATATGTACATGTAGGTAGAGTTATTAAAGTGACTAGATAGATGATAACAGAGAGTGGGGGGGGACTTCCTCTGACACCGCCTGGTATAGAGGTCTTGGATGGCAGGAAGCTTGGCCTCAGTGATGTACTGGGCTGTTCGCACTACCCTCTGTAGTGCCTTGCGGTCGGAGGCAGAGCAGTTGCCATACCAGGCAGCGATGCAACCAGTCAGGATGCTCTTGATGGTGCAGCTGTAGAACCTTTTGAGGATCTGAGGACCCATGCCAAATATTTTCAGTCTCCTGAGGGGGAATAGGTTTAGTCGTGCCCTCTTCACGACTGTCTTGGTGTGCTTGGACCATGATAGTTTGGGGCCCCTGTGTTGAGGATCAGCGTTGCGGATGTGTTGTTACCTACCCTTACGAACCACGAGAAAAATTCAATTTCACAAAAATAAGGATATTTAATATTTTCATGTTCAGAAGTCAGAACTCATCACCTGCTATGTAAAAGAGACAGAAGAAGGCACAATGGTCAATGCTATCTGGGATCCTTGGGACATCCCTACCCTAAACCCTAACCATAACCATTTTAACTGTCAACTTAAACAGGCTAGGGACATCCCAAGGAGGTATCTCTACCTGAAAATACATGATCTAAGTGATTGATAGTTGGTATTCAGCAGTCATAAAGCCTTATTTACTTTAATGAACTACTAAAATAGTGATTTTGTCAGACAGCATAGACAGCAGCTCTACACTTTATTGACTGACTGATCCATTCATCCTTCCATCCTTCCTCTCCTCTGAAGACCCAGTGAGGGTGGAGCTCAGTCAGAGAGCTGTTGAGGGACTGGTTAGGAAGAACACTTCTACAGCCAGAGAGGTGAGAGGTCACACATGGTTTAGATGGTAAATATTTATGTCCCCTTAGTGGTTCATCACGTCAGCAAAAGGGAATATGTTCCATCATCTATGTTTATTTACGTTAGTGCAAATTGTCCACTGATATTGGTGTAATTTCTCACCCCATTTGGCTGTATGAAAGTTAATTTCCCCTCAGACACACACATTTGTTCTTTGCTATTATGAAGGTAATTTGTGTAGAATGTACTTTTCCCCACTCATTCACCCCACCTCTTTCTGTTGCTTATTTATATTCAGTGGCCTGACTGCGTCCAGACTGTCAAAGGCCCATCCTGTTAGATCTGAACCTAATGGAGCTTGGAGTGATCGGATGACAGAAGTCACATTTAGGTACCAGGTGTAACTGAGGCCATAGATGATCCATATCCATTACTTTTTATGTTTTATATAATATGACTAAATGTGTTTATTTCTGTGTTGCAGGGGCAGTCAAGAAATGTAACGGCAAGGCCACAGTACATGACATAATCAGAGCTGTGGGAGACCACCTCCAGCCCCTGGTAGAGCCGGGGGTGGTGTTTACCACTCCACCAGCAGAGCTGTGGGAGACCACCTCAAGCCCCTGGTAGAGCCGGGGGTGGTGTTTACCACTCCACCAGCAGAGCTGTGGGAGACCACCTCAAGCCCCTGGTAGAGCCGGGGGTGGTGTTTACCACTCCACCAGCAGAGCTGTGGGAGACCACCTCAAGCCCCTGGTAGAGCCAGGGGTGGTGTTTACCACTCCACCACGCCTTCAGCAGGCTGGAAAAGTGGGATTGATCTGTTTGATCCATTTGTTTGTTTCAGTTTTCAGTGTTGGATACTTTGACGTATTGTTGATTTCAACAAATGGACTGGGTTGGTTGAAAAGTGACATAGTATAAAGTTTGTATATCTCCCACTGTCTTTCATACTAAAGATGGACCAAGATTTGTGTTGCTTTTGCACATATTTATTCATTGGTTTAGCAAGAGTCTGATTGGTCAGTCATTGGGTTAATTTGTTTTGCAATATGTTCAAATCAAGCTTTATTTATACAGCACATTTCAGACATGGATGCAACACAATGGCTTCACAGGAAAAAACTATGAATGTAAACAGAAATATTTAGAACACAAACATAAGAGGATAAAAAACAACTTAAAGACTATGAGCATCCTAAGGAAATGCCATCGATTAAAATGTTACAATGTCCAACCCAAAATATAAGCTTGTTTTTTTAGGAGGGGTTCTGAAAGACAATATGGGGGTGTCCAATTAAAATTGACTAGTAACAACAACTGGGACCTAAAAGACACCCACCACGAGACCCACTAAATCTGCCCAAGAAGAGGCAAACAAAAGAAAAACTCATAAACAGGAAGCAAACCAAAAAGGTAGAGCAACTAAAGGTGTTGACTCTCCACATCTATCAAGACAACTGGAGCACTGGGCCAGACACTCTTAAATAGAACCTGGACCAGCTCAGGTGAAACACCTTCCCACTAACGAGATGGACAAGCCAGCACATGTGTAACACATACTGACTAACGAGGTGACACCAATCAGTGCGTCCTACGTGCTAACGAGCTATACGTGCTAAAGTCCAACCTCAAAACATAAATGGAAAAACGAAAGCCTGTAAAAATCAAAGACTAACACCTTCCCCCAAATGTGCACCTGCCAATGTAAATCCTTTGAACGAGACAAGTTACCAGACAGGACATATTGCTAATGTTCTTCCCATTAATAACCTGAATGACAATTAACTTGTGGGCGGTGGTGGTGATGACGTCCTATTCGATAACGTCGTCCATCGGGATTCCCCAAAAAAGAAGACGCTCTGGATTGATCACTGGAGTCAGATGTGAAGGAGGAGGTTGATCATCAGGAGTCAGATGTGAAGGAGGAGGTTGATCATCAGGAGTCAGATGTGAAGGAGGAGGTTGATCATCAGGAGTCAGATGTGAAGGAGGAAGTTGATCATCAGGAGTCAGATGTGAAGGAGGAGGTTGATCATCAGGAGTCAGATGTGAAGGAGGAGGTTGATCATCAGGAGTCAGATGTGAAGGAGGAGGTTGATCATCAGGAGTCAGATGTGAAGGAGGAGGTTGATCATCAGGAGTCAGATGTGAAGGAGGAGGTTGATCATCAGGAGTCAGATGTGAAGGAGGAGGTTGATCATCAGTGAACCTCTAGGATTGTGACTGGGCTGGCGTTTCCACTTCCAGCTTGGTCATATATTTTGATACATTGAATGTTGATATTGTGAATCTATGTTATATATTTGTACTTCCTGTTTCATGAAGTGATGTCACTAACTACTGGCCCTATATATACAGTGCAGTCAGATATTATTCAGACCCCTTCACCTTTTCCACATTTTGTTACGGTACAGCCTTATCCTAAAATGGATTAAATCATTTTTTCCCTTCATCAATCTACACAATACCCCATAATGACATCACAATACCCCATAATGACAAAGCAAAAAGAGTTAAATAAGTGAAAAAAATTGATTTTCTTTCAAAAACAAGTGACCTCAAACTTTTGAATGGTAGTGTACATCTACATTATGTATTGTTACACCATGTAGGAGCAGTATGGACCTAGTCTGTTCATTATATACATCTACATGATATATTGTTACACCATGTAGGAGCAGTATGGACCTAGTCTGTTCATTATATACATCTACATGATGTATTGTTACACCATGTTGGAGCAGTATAGACCTAGTCTGTTCATTATATACATCTATATGATGTATTGTTACACCGTGTAGGAGCAGTATAGACCTAGTCTGTTCATTATATACATCTATATGATTTATTGTTACACCGTGTAGGAGCAGTATAGACCTAGTCTGTTCATTATATACATCTATATGATGTGTTGTTACACCATGTAGGAGCAGTATAGACCTACAGTAGCTAGCTGCTAATTTAGATGTAGTATAACTTAATGAAACTGCCTTAAATATGCTGTGGTAAACATTTTTTATTCGTACTAATCAATCAACACATTCCTGTCTTTGTATGTCTCAATATAATGGTATTATTTAATTAAATCCATTTAAAATAATCTTTGTCTGAAAATAAAATATGATCCTCAACTGCGTTTCCCCTCCAGTCAGCAGACGGCGATGTGCGTCTTTCAGGCGACGCTGCCAGCGTGACGTATAATCTAGTGGACGGTTCTTCAGAAACAGCTCGTCAACCACCTCGGTAGCTTGCTAGCCAACATTCCCGAAAGATTCAAGCTATTTAGACGCTTTCGGTGTATATTAGCTACTGTGTTTTAGCCACACTTCTGTCGTATCTACTTGTTAACCTATTTAATTTAATATTACGTTATTTGTTATTAGTCAGCTATAGTAGCTGGCTGGTTAAAGTTAGCACTAGCCTAGTCGCTAATGATAGCTAGCTAGCTAACATCCCCGAACATGAGCTCCATAAACTTCTCCCCTCCTGTTAAAGAAGAGGATAAGGTCTGCTGGACGGAGAAAGGAGGTCTGTGGCTGAACATTGTCGTGAAAGAGGAGGAGGGAGAAGAGGATGTCACAGTAAAACAAGAAGTAGAGGGTGAGGCTGTTACAGTGAAAGAAGAGGAAGACGCGTTCAGAGTTAAAGAGGATGAAGATGAGAAAGAGGAGGATGTAGTTTTTGGTGTGAAAGAGGAGGGGGAGATTACTGTCACATTGGAGGAAGAAGAGGAGGTTGGAGATCTGTTTAACACCAGTAAGTACCGTCTCTGCAGTCGTTGAACCAATATGCAGTAAAGGGGTTCTACACTTTAATGTTGTTCTGCAGGAATGGCTGAAGCTACACTGTAACGTGTAGAACATCAAGAGTGGACCATCAACAAAACGTTAACAATTGATCAAACGCATCTAATGACAATGCCTGAAATACTGTAGTCCTCAATATCTCCTATTAGATTAGCCCAATATGTAGTCTTAAAGGGGCAATCAGTAGTTGTTACATCCATTTTGGGACTTATACTTTTTTTTACTCCAATGTTTTTCAGTAAATATAAACAAACACTGTATATCCTCAAAACATGGTTAAAACTATCATGTTGATATCATGGATGGTTGCATTTCTCCAGCCCCATCCCTCAGCTTTTTACCCGAAACGGGCAGGGAGTACGCTTTGTTATTGTTTCTACTGCTGATTGCTGCCCCCGTTACTCCTCAAGGTCCAAGGACTGTATGTTATTTTCAGAGGTAGACTGGCTCTGGCAGCTAAAATAGTCAAATATTTCATCTAAATGTGAATCCATTCTCAATTGCGATACATTTCTAGAAACATAAATCGCTGCCCTTTCATATCAATTGAGAATAATTTCTACAATACTTTCATATCACATCAAAATAAGTAACCAGTCGCAATACCCCAAACGGTAAACCAAATTAGTTTCTCGTAATTTCACCTTCTTTTAGGCTTATTTTTCTTCTTTGGACTTTATATGGCGGTTGGAAACCAACTTTAAGGTGCATTACCACCATCAACTGGACTGGCGTGTGGACCTCAGTTCATCTTTCAATCACCCACGTGGGTATATACCAAGAGTCATGAAGAGGGCACAACAAAACCTTTATCCCCTCAGGAGACTGAAAAGATTTGGCATGGGTCCCCAGATCCTCAAAAGGTAATACAGCTGCACCATCGAGAGCATCCTGACCGGTTGCATCACCGCCTGGTATGGCAACTGCTCGCCATCTGACCCTAAGGCGCTACAGAGGGTAGTGCGAACGGCCCAGTACATCACTGGGCCAAGCTTCCTGCCATCCAGGACCTATATAATAGTCCGTGTCAGAGGAAAGCCCACAAAATTGTCAGAGACTCCAGTCACCCAAGTTATAGACTGTTTTCTCTGCTACCGCACGGCAAGTGGTACCGCAGCGCCAAGTCTAGAACCAAAAGCCTCCTCAACAGCTTCTACCCCCAAGCCATAAGACTGCTGAACAATTCATGAAATCACCACCGGACAATTTACATTGACCCCCCCACCCCCCTCCCTTTTGTGCACTGCTGCTACTCGCTGGTTGTTTGTTACCTATGCATAGTCACTACACTCCCCTACCTTCATGTACAGATTACCTCAACTAGCCTGTAACCCCGCACACTGACTCGCTACCGGTGCCCCCTGTATATAGCCTCCACACTGACTCAGTACCGGTGCCCCCTGTATATACCCTCCACATTGACTCAGTACCGGTGCCCCCTGTATATAGCCTCGTTATTCTCATTGTGTTACTTTTTATTATTACTTTTTATTTTAGTCTACTTGGTAAACGTTTTCTTCTTCTTGAACTGCACTGTTGGTTAAGGGCTTGTAAGTAAAGCATTTCACAGTAAAGTCTAAGTTGGTGTCTTGACGGATTTGTAAAAACCGGTTTGTCATAAAACACTATATATTTATTTATATTTTTAAATGTTGTTGACACCCCTCCCCAGAGGTGTTTCATTATTGGGATTCATTGCTGATTCCTACCTGTAGCTCACTATGAGGTGTCTAGTGATACAGGTTAAGGGCCCTGTTGGAGATTGGTGGTTGGTAGCGGAGTCGAGGGAACAAGCAGGGTTGGACAGGGCCATGTTATTATCCCACACAGTCTCTGTGGTTCATATGAACCCCATTCCTGGGAATTAGATTTGATTACAAATCGCCCCAGTCTGTTACCACAGAAGGGTTCCGTCTGTCCCATCTGTCCTGCTTTGTCACCAGTACCTTGACTGGTTGATAGGGGAACCTCCATGCTTAATATAGAAACAGTAATTAGGGGAAAACTGTTTAGTAAACTGAAATAAAATAACAAACCTGTTTGACTCCAAAACTAAAATAGCCTAAAATAATAACCAGCATAAATTATGTTCCGTTTGAATAATTTATATCTTAACTTTGGACCAAAATAGAATTGGGTTTTAAATATATTTTACGTGGGTTTTAAATCTTCTGAACCTGGTGGCTGGTAAATGCTGCCATGGAATGGCAATGTTTCAAATAGACCTAGCTTGTGTATAACTATCACCTGCTATCACCAGAAATACTTTAAGAAATTAGGATATCGGAAAACTACTTTCAATTTGTATTAACAGCTTAAAGAAAAGTACATTGGGATTAATTACCCTCCGTGAACAAGAAGCACAACAATACAAATATTTTCAGAGATAATTAGAGATATTTAACTTGTTCTCTGTAATATCGTATAGCTTTGCAATCTTACCATTACGTATTTTCAAGGAAAATAGGCGTGTTTCTCGACTTATACCCTGACTTTAAAAAGATTTTGAAGATAGATTAGATGTTAGATAGATTTTTTAGTTAGATTTTCGTGAGAATTAGGAACTGCGTGTCACAGCATGACAATGTGAGCGCGATTGGTCGACAGTCTCTTGGACGGGTGTTATATACGCTTTGACATTTTCTGGAATAGTTTTTATTTGAAAACGTTTTTGTTTACTTGTCTGCCTATTGAATTTGGAATGGACTCTACTGTTCATCTCTGAAACTCACTGAGATAATTCCTTTGATCCAGCAGTAGCAATACAGGGATATAACATCTACAGAAAAGACAGGAATGCTTATGGGGGAGGTGGTGCTGTATACAGTGCATTCTGAAAGTATTCAGACCCCTTGACTTTTTCCACTTTTTGTTACTTTAAAGCCTTATTCTAAAATTGATTAAAAAATTGTTTTTCCTCTTTCATTTAGCTAATTTATTTGGCACACCTGCATTTGGGGAGTTTTTCCCATCCTTCTCTGCAGATCCTCTCTAGCTCTGTCAGGTTGGATGGGGAACATCACTGCACAGCTATTTTCAGGTCTCTCCAGAGATGTTAGATCGGGCTCAAGTCCGGGCTCTGGCTATGTCACTCAAGAACATTTAGAGACTTCTACAGAAGCCACTCCTGCGTTGTCTTGGCTGTGTGCTTAAGGTCGTTGTCCTATTGGATGGCGAACCTTTGCCCCAGTCTGAGGTCCTGAGCGCTCTGGAGCAGGTCTTTCATCAAGGATCTCTCTGCACTTTGCTCCGTTAATATTTCCCTCCATCCTGACTAGTCTCCCAGTCCATGCTGCTGAAAAACATCCCACAGCATGATGCTGCCACCACTATGCTTCACCGTAGGGATGGTGCCAGGTTTCCTCCAGACGTGACTCTTGGCATTCAGGCCAAAGAGTTCCATCTTGGTTTCATCAGACCAGAGAATCTTGTTTCTCATGGTCTGAGAGTCGTTAAGGTGCCTTTTGTCAAACTCCAAGTGGTCTGTCATGTGCCTTTTACTGAGGAGTGGTTTCCATCTGGCCACTATCCCAGAAATGTCTGATTGGTGGAGTGCTGCAGAGATGGTTGTCCTTCTGGAAGGTTCTCACATCTCCACAGAGGAACTTTGCAGCTCTGTCAGAGTGACCATCAGGATTTTGGTCACCTCCCTGACCAAGGCCCTTCTCCCCCAATCGCTCAGTTTGGCCGGGTGACGAGCTCTAGGAAAAGTATTCCATTTATGAATGATGGAGGCCACTGTGTTCTTGGGAACCTTTCCCCAGATCTATGCCTCGACACACTCCTGTCTTGGAGCTCTACGGACAATTCCTTCGACCTCATTGCTTGTTTTTTTCTCTGACATGCTCTGTCAACTCTGGGACCTTATATAGACAGGTGTGTGCCTTCCAAATCATATCCAATCAATTGAATTTACCACAGGTGGACTCTGAACAAGTTGTAGATACATCTCAAGGATGATTAATGGAAACAAGATGCACCTGAAAGCAATTTCTAGTCTCATAGCAAAGGGTCTGAATACTTACGTAAATAAGGTATTTCTGTTTATTATCTGTTATCATTATGGGCTATTGATGTCACCCCTCTGAAACAAGATAGCCTAACCATCAGAAAAAAACTAAGTATATATATTTTTTTACCTGTTTTCACATTTGTGTTAATTATTGAGGATTCTATTGTGTGTAGATTATTGAGGATTCTATTGTGTGTAGATGAATGAGGATTCTATTGTGTGTAGATGAGTGAGGATCATATTGTGAGTAGATGAATGAGGATTCTATTGTGTGTAGATTAATGGTTGGTTTCTCAAATGACTGCCTCACCTGGTTCACCAACTACTTCTCTGATAGAATTCAGTGTGTCAAATCGGAGGGCCTGTTGTCCGGACCTTTGGCAGTCTCTATGGGGGTGCCACAGGGTTCAATTCTCGGGCTATTTCGTATACATCTGACCCTTCTTTGGACACTGTGTTAACAAACCTCCAAACGAGCTTCAATGCCATATAACACTCCTTCTGTGGCCTCCAACTGCTCTTAAACGCAAGTAAAACTACCTTAGACTGCATCCAGTAAATCACAGTGCCATCCGTTTTGTCACCAAAGCCCCATATACCACCCACCACTGAGACCTGTATGCTCTAGTCGGCTGGCCCTCGCTACATATTCGTCGCCAAACCCACTGGCTCCAGGTCATCTATAAGTCTTTGCTAGGCCGCCTTCACTCAGCTCACTGGTCACCATAGCAACGCCCACCCATAGCACGCGCTCCAGGAGGTATATCTCACTGGTCATCCCCAAAGCCAACACCTCTTTGGCCGCCTTTCCTTCCAGTTCTCTGCTGCCAATGACTGGAACAAAATGCAAAAATCGCTGAAGTTGGAGACTTATATCTCCCTCACTAACTTTAAGCATCAGCTATCTGAGCAGCTCACCAATCGCTGCAGCTGTACAATGCCCATCTGTAAATAGCTCATACAACTGCCTACCTCATCCCCATGTTTTTATTTACTTTTTTTGCTCTTTTGCACCCCAGAATTTCTACTTGTACATCTATCACTCCAGTGTTAATTTGTTAAATTGTAATTACTTCGCTACTATGGCCTATTTATTGCCTTACCTCCGTACTCCATTTGCACACACTGTATAAATATTTTTCTATTGTGTTATTGACTGTACGTTTGTTTATCCCACGTGTAACTCTGTTGTTTTTGTCGCACTGCTTTGCTTTATCTTGGCCAGGTCACAGTTGTAAATGAGAACTTGTTCTCAACTGGCCTACCTGGTTAAATAAAGCTGAAATAAATTAAATAATAATAATCGTAACTTTATTGACAACACCCAAATGGATACTGTCATTAACGTGGTTCTTCAATAATTACACATCATTCTTAATACTGTAGCTGTTTAGTTACAGTCACATGTTCAACTATCATCAGCTGATCCAGGAAATCATTTTCTGAATTCCAGTCACATGACAAACATCACGACATGCAACAACAACCAAAGTGCTTCTTCATTCATTACTCTGGTAAAGACAGTTATGCCGTGCTCCACGTTGGATCCAAAATACCTAACAAATTGATGTTTATAATGTTATTGTCTGCTTGATTTACAGTAGGGTCTCGTTAGTCTGTTTGGACACAGAGATACTTTGCTCATAATGTGTAGAGAACTGTTCCTTGATGGATAGGCTATTGTACAATACACAGAGCTATTTTCCTTTATTTGTAGTTTGGTAATGTTATGGGTCCTACAGTAGGTCTATGTTGTTGTTAGGTAAAGTTATGGGTCCTACGGTAGGTCTATGCTATTGTTATGTGTCCTACAGTAGGTCTATGTTGTTAGGTGAAGTTATGGGTCCTACAGTAGGTCTATGTTGTTATGGGTCCTAGAGTACACTATGTATGTCATGCAATAACAACCAAAGTGCTTCTTTGTTCATTACAGGTATATTTGTTGTTAGGTGAAGTTACGGGCCAATTTGACAAACTGCGTACAAAATCTCATTGTCAGGTTGATGGAAAAGCTAGACAAAGAGCATTTTACTGTTTGAAGTGTTTTTTAAATACAAAGCGGTTGATTTGTGATGATGACACAAACATTATATTAAGCAGGACATTCAAACAAGCCTTACAATTATAATCCAAAGTAGTGTGAAATGTACTCATAATCAACCTGGAAATGGAGGTTACTCCCCTGAGTTTTACCCCATTCACATTCAGAATACATTGTGAAAAACTAAAAGCTTTGCTCACCATTTTTGCTCCAGGCAGATATACTACGTCCATAACTAGTGGTTTCCTCATTACCAGATATACTACATCCATAACTAGTGGTTTCCTCATTACCAGATATACTACATCCATAACTAGTGGTTTCCTCATTACCAGATATACTACATCCATAACTAGTGGTTTCCTCATTAGCAGATATACCACATCCATAACTATCGGTTTCCTCATTAGCAGGGAGGAGTTTCTACAATCAAATTGTATGTGCTTTGCCCTCGTGCCGCAATTTTATTAAACACAGAAAGGGGCCTATATTGGAGACCAAAAGTCATCTGTCACACTGCTTAGAGTTTCAACAACATGAATAACTTATTTCTAGCCTACAATCATCGATGTTACTACTAATGTGAAAACAAGAAAAAATATAACTTGTTGCTCATTTTAAGACCAAATAACTTTAAGAGTGTGCGGCTCTCCTTTATTTTTAGGCTTTTTATTTTTTAATTTTTTAAGCATCACCTTTTACAATGGATTTCCGCTGTTGTGGGCCTTTAATCATCTGTCTGACTTTGTTGTTCACACAGGAGAGATACTTCACTATTGTGGATCATCTGGGGAGCCTCAACAATTTCAAGATGCTGAAGAGGCAGAGAAGAGTCTCTCCAGATCAGAACACCTCAATAAACACCTGCAGAGATCCACAGGGAAGAGAACTCACTGCTGCTCTGACTGTGGGAAGAGATTCACCTCATCAGGCATTAAAATTCATCAGAGAACACACAAAGGAGAGAAACCTTATAGCTGTGATCAATGTGGGAAGAGTTTTGGTCGATCTAGCCATCTGACTCAACACCAGAGAATACACACAGGAGAGAAATCTTATAGCTGTGGTCAATGTGGGAAGAGTTTTGGTCAATCTTGCCATCTGACTCGACACCAGAGAACACACACAGGAGAGAAACCTTATAGCTGTGATCAATGTGGGAAGAGTTTTCGTCAAGCTGGAGATCTGACAGTGCACCAGAGAACACACACAGGAGAGAAATCTTATAGCTGTGGTCAATGTGGGAAGAGTTTTGGTCATTCTGCCAATCTGGTATCACACCAGAGAACACACACAGGAGAGAAAGCTCATACCTGTGATCAATGTGACAAGAGATACTCTGTTAAAAGACATCTGATCAAACATCAGAAAATACATGAAGCAGTTGTTTCATGATATCAATGAATTAATGTCACAATGTAGAATGTTTTTAACAATGTAGAAGGAGTATTTTAAGGAATTACACAATATAGAACCCTAAACGTTTGCCCCATTCAATTGATTTCAGCCTTAGTAAAAATCCAGGCTCTTGAAAGAGTACAATTTATGTGATTTAACAAAAAAGTGACTAACACAAAAAGAGCTGTGTTACACTTACCATGTTGGTGAACCATTTGAATCAAAATGCAACACTTCAAAATGTGGCGAGCGATCTGTTTCCTACAAATTGTCCTCTAACCAGGGATGTACACATTACTCCCACATTCCGTGTGGTTTTTGAGCTGTTAGTTTTAACAGGACATGCAACCTCATCTCCCTCCTGTCACACAATTAATTTTGACATGATATCGATGAATAATGACAAATAAGTGTTGCGTTCCTTTGTTTAGCGACCCCTAAATTTAAATGCATCACTCCAATATGTAGCTGACTGTCTTCTGCAGGTTGTCCTCTAACCAGTGAGCTAAAAGATATCTCCCATTTCCATTTGTTTTGTTTATCACAAACTGTTTCTGCATATTGGTTATTGATTAAACTGTGTACAAACTGTGTTTTAACATTGGGCTATCCCACCTAGCAAAATGTAATTGAAAAGATGTTGAAAATAAGACTATGCAACCAAATATTTCATATTTACATTTCATGTAACATTTGGTAATCATAATTATTTATGCAACCAACTGACAATTTTTTGGTACAATTATATTGACATTGTTTCCCTGCTTTTCGAATATCAGGGTTAATTCTCAGATGTGCCAACCCAAATGTACTAGAGCATGACATTGGGGACTGGGCCCCGATCCAACAACATGCCTATCTAGTGAACCCTGAAAAGAGAGAGAAGCTCTGCAGTGAGGTGGAAAGTTACTACGGATATTGCAGGAGTTTCCTCTTGAAATCAGACATGTCTGTGGTAAGGACAACTTGGTTGCTGATTGTCTCAATAATGGGCAGTCAAAAAGATTTGTGTTTTGCGTTTAGCCAGCGCGTTGCCATGGATCACAATTTATTTTGACTGCACGTTTTTCCGTATTGGAGATGAGTTTTGTTTGGGCTCGTTCCAAGGGGACGAGAGTTCTAGAAGCGAGTGAGTTTTAGGAAGACGAGAGTTCTAGAAGCTAGTGAGTTTTAGGAAGACGAGAGTTCTAGAAGCTAGTGAGTTTTAGGAAGACGAGAGTTCTAGAAGCTAGTGAGTTTTAGGAAGACGAGAGTTCTAGAAGCTAGTGAGTTTTAGGAAGAAGAGAGTTCTAGAAGCTAGTGGGTTTTAGGAAGACGAGAGTTCTAGAAGCTAGTGGGTTTTAGGAAGAAGAGAGTTCTAGAAGCTAGTGGGTTTTAGGAAGACGAGAGTTCTAGAAGCTAGTGGGTTTTAGGAAGACGAGAGTTCTAGAAGCTAGTGGGTTTTAGGAAGACGAGAGTTCTAGAAGCTAGTGAGTTTTAGGATTCTATAGAAAGAAAAAGGATTTAAAAAATAATACGATTGTATATTATTATTTAGAAATGTTTTTTTCTTGTTTTTATTTGTTGACAGCCAGTAGACACTATGTTTATATTGGTGAAGGTGAAGCATTGTGGTTGATTATAATGTGAAATGGAAGTTGGTTTCTGTTGGTGGTGAGCAAACTTGTCCAACAAAAATGATAGGATTTATTTGTTGTCTTAAGGGGGAAGGTTTTACAGGCTTTGGTTTTTCCATTTATGTTTTGAGGTTGGACTTTAGCACGTATAGCTCGTCAGCACGTAGGAGGCACTGATTGGTGTCACCTCGTTAGTCAGTATGTGTAACACCAGTTCTTTTGTTTGCCTCTTCTTGGGCAGATTTAGTGGGTCTCATGGTGGGTGACTTTTATGTCCCAGTTGTTGTTACTAGTCAACTTTCAGTGGACACTGAGAGCAAAACTGCAACATTATGTTATAATACTTTTATTGCATCAAATGGTTGTTTTATGCAACAGAATAGAGGGTTCTTAGAACTATTGTGTCTGTGTGTTCTACTGAGGACTTGCCTCTGGGAGAAAACACTGACAGGACATTTACAATGTCTTTTGGGTGATAAAAACCTAAAGAGACCACATTCCAGGGCATGAGTTACTGTTTCTGTTCTATATGGTACCAGGGAGCGATGAACCCCTCCTAAAAAAAAAAATACCTTGAATTTTGCATTGCATCCAATTAATATTTTAATCAATGGCATTTCCTTAGGCTGCTCATTAGTCTTTCAGTTGTTAGTCTTGTTTGTTGTGTACTAAATATTTCATTTTTTTATTTGTTATTTCTTGTGAAGCCATTGTGTTGCATCCATGTCTGAAATGTGCTGTATAAATAAAGCTTGATTTGATTTCAACAAATGAACCCAATGACTGACCAATCAAAAGACTCTTGGTCCCTCTTAGTATTTGTTAATGAATAGAATACAGTATATACATATGAGATGAGTAATACATAGACTAAGATACAGTAGAATAGGATAGAATACAGTATATACATATGAGATGAGTAATACATAGACTAAGATACAGTAGAATAGGATAGAATACAGTATATACATATGAGATGAGTAATGCCAGATATGTAAACATGCAGGAGATCCACGAAGGAAAGACAGTGATGGTGGTCAGTGACGTTGTTGCAAATGGAGGGTAAAATGGTAAAACGTTTGAATTCATTTTTTCCTGACATGGTCACTTTGCCTACTGTTTATTGTCACGTTGGGATGCAACCTTTGTTGTCATTTAAAAAATTGTTTTAATCATTTGCCATCTCATCGCTGCAGCTCCCCAATGGGCTCAGGAGGCGAAGGTCGAGTCATGCGTCCTCTGAAACATGACCCGTCAAACCACGCTTCTTAACACCTGCCCGCTTAACCCGGAAGCCAGCTGCACCAATGTGTAGTTGGAAACACCGGGCGATGCTTGGCCAATTGTGTGCCGCCCTATGGAACTCCCGATCACGGCAGGTTGTGGTACAGCCCGGGATCGAACCCGGGTGATGCCTCTAGTGTCGCCTCTAACACTGCCATGCAGTACATTTACATTTACATTTAAGTCATTTAGCAGACACTCTTATCTTATCGTTTGAATTCATTTTTTCCTGACATGGTCACTTTGCCTACTGTTTATTGTCACGTTGGGATGCAACCTTTGTTGTCATTTAAAAAATTGTTTTAATCATTTGCCATCTCATCGCTGCAGCTCCCCAATGGGCTCAGGAGGCGAAGGTCGAGTCATGCGTCCTCTGAAACATGACCCGTCAAACCACGCTTCTTAACACCCGCCCGCTTAACCCGGAAGCCAGCTGCACCAATGTGTAGTTGGAAACACCGGGCGATGCTTGGCCAATTGTGTGCCGCCCTATGGAACTCCCGATCACGGCAGGTTGTGGTACAGCCCGGGATCGAACCCGGGTGATGCCTCTAGTGTCGCCTCTAACACTGCCATGCAGTACATTTACATTTACATTTAAGTCATTTAGCAGACACTCTTATCCAGAGCGACTTACAAATTGGAAAGTTCATACATATTCATCCTGGTCCCCCCGTGGGGAATGAACCCACAACCCTGGCGTTGCAAGCGCCATGCTCTACCAACTGAGCCACACGGGACCAGTACCTTAGATCGCTGTGCCACTCAGGTCTATAGTGACACCTCTAACACTGTGATCAAGTACCTTAGACCGCTGCACCACTCGGGTCTATAGTGACACCTCTAACACTGTGATACAGTACCTTAGACTGCTGCACCACTCGGGTCTATAGTGACACCTCTAGCACTGTGATACAGTACCTTAGATCGCTGCACCACTCGGGTCTATAGTGACACCTCTAACACTGTGATCTAGTACCTTAGACTGCTCCACCACTCGGGTCTATAGTGACGCCTCTAACACTGTGATCTAGTACCTTAGACTGCTGCACCACTCGGGTCTATAGTGACACCTCTAACACTGTGATACAGTACCTTAGACTGCTGCACCACTCGGGTCTATAGTGACGCCTCTAACACTGTGATCTAGTACCTTAGACTGCTGCACCACTCGGGTCTATAGTGACGCCTCTAACACTGTGATGCAGTACCTTAGACTGCTGCACCACTCGGGTCTATAGTGACACCTCTAACACTGTGATCTAGTACCTTAGACTGCTGTACCACTCGGGTCTATAGTGACACCTCTAACACTGTGATCTAGTACCTTAGATCGCTGTGCCACTCGGGTGTATAGTGACACCTCTACACTGTGATACAGTACCTTAGACTGCTGCACCACTCGGGTCTATAGTGACACCTCTAACACTGCCATGCAGTACCTTAGATTGCTGCACCACTCGGGTCTATAGTGACGCCTCTAACACTGTGATCTAGTACCTTAGACTGCTGCACCACTTGGGTCTATAGTGACACCTCTAACACTGTGATCTAGTACCTTAGACTGCTGCACCACTCGGGTCTATAGTGACACCTCTAGCACTGTGATCTAGTACCTTAGACTGCTGCACCACTCGGGTCTATAGTGACACCTCTAACACTGTGATACAGTACCTTAGACTGCTGCACCACTCGGGTCTATAGTGACACCTCTAACACTGTGATACAGTACCTTAGACTGCTGCACCACTCGGGTCTATAGTGATACCTCTAACACTGTGATCTAGTACCTTAGACTGCTGCACCACTAGGGTCTATAGTGACACCTCTAACACTGTGATCTAGTACCTTAGACTGCTGCACCACTCGGGTCTATAGTGACACCTCTAACACTGTGATCTAGTACCTTAGATCGCTGCACCACTCGGGTCTATAGTGACACCTCTAGCACTGTGATCTAGTACGTTAGATCGCTGTGCCACTCAGGCATAACCTTTTTTTAACCAATTCTGATAGTTGTTAAAAGTGGAATTTTGACATTTTTACCGTTATATCAACACACTGGACACTCCCAACACTCCCAACTATAATTCTCTTTGGTACCGTAGACATCTAGTGACCACTTGATTCCATGTGACAGTATTACCGTTATATCAACACACTTAACACTCCCAACACTCCCAACTATAATTATCTTTGGCACCGTAGACTTCTAGTGACCACTTGACTCCATGTGACCAAACATTTCTGAGGCTGAGTCTCAAATAGTCGCCTGTTCCTTTTAATAGCCGGGCCGTAGCACACATAGCAAATACATTTTGGGTCTAAATTAAAGGAGCTACAATTATAGTTTAATTACATGTTTTAAATAAAATGTCCATAATATCTGCATTAATAGTGGAATGATCGTGTTTCACAATATTTCTAAACATAAAAATATATTCTCTGTCTTCTATTGTGTTGTTGACTGAATGTTTGTTTATGTGTAACTCTGTGTTGTTGTTTTTGTCGAACTGCTTTGCTTTATCTTGACCAGGTCACAGTTGTAAATGAGAACTTGTTCTCAACTGGCCGACCTGGTTAAATAAAGGAGAAATAAATAACACATAATAATACATAAACATGTAGGAGCAGTATAGACCTAGTCTGTTCAATATATACATCTACATGATGTATTGTTACACCATGTAGGAGCAGTATAGACCTAGTCTGTTCAATATATACATCTACATGATGTATTGTTACACCATGTAGGAGCAGTATAGACCTAGTCTGTTCATTATAGACATCTACATGATGTATTGTTACACCATGTAGGAGCAGTATAGACCTAGTCTGTTCAATATATACATCTACATGATGTATTGTTACACCATGTAGGAGCAGTATAGACCTAGTCTGTTCATTATAGACATCTACATGATGTATTGTTACACCATGTAGGAGCAGTATAGACCTAGTCTGTTCAATATATACATCTACATGATGTATTGTTACACCATGTAGGAGCAGTATAGACCTAGTCTGTTCATTATAGACATCTACATGATGTATTGTTACACCATGTAGGAGCAGTATAGACCTAGTCTGTTCAATATATACATCTACATGATGTATTGTTACACCATGTAGGAGCAGTATAGACCTAGTCTGTTCATTATATACATCTATATGATGTATTGTTACACCATGTAGGAGCAGTATAGACCTAGTCTGTTCATTATATACATCTACATGATGTATTGTTACACCCTGTAGGAGCAGTATAGACCTAGTCTGTTCATTATAGACATCTACATGATGTATTGTTACACCATGTAGGAGCAGTATAGACCTAGTCTGTTCAATATATACATCTACATGATGTATTGTTACACCATGTAGGAGCAGTATAGACCTAGTCTGTTCATTATATACATCTATATGATGTATTGTTACACCATGTAGGAGCAGTATAGACCTAGTCTGTTCATTATATACATCTACATGATGTATTGTTACACCATTTAGGAGCAGTATAGACCCAGTCTGTTCATTATATACATCTACATGATGTATTGTTACACCATGTAGGAGCAGTATAGACCTAGTCTGTTCATTATGTACATCTACATGATGTATTGTTACACCATGTAGGAGCAGTACAGACCTAGTCTGTTCATTATATACATCTACATGATGTATTGTTACACCATGTAGGAGCAGTATAGACCTAGTCTGTTCATTATATACATCTACATGATGTATTGTTACACCATGTAGGAGCAGTATAGACCTAGTCAGTTCATTATATACATCTACATGATGTATTGTTACACCATGTAGGAGCAGTATAGACCTACAGTAGCTAGCTACTTATTTAGATTTAGTTTGACTTAATGAAACTGCCTTAAATGTGCTGCAATAAACATTTTTTATTCGCACTAATCGATCAACACATTCCTGTCTTTGTATCTCTCAATATAATAGTATTATTTAATTAAATCCATTTAAAATAATCTTTGTCTGAAAATAAAATATGATCCTCAACTGCGTTTCCCCTCCAGTCAGAAGACGGCGATGTCCGTCTTTCAGGCGATGCTGCTGCCGTGACGTATAATCTAGTGGACGGTTCTTCATAAACAGCTCGTCAACCACCTCGGTAGCTTGCTAGCCAACATAGCCGAAAGATTCAAGCTATTTATACGCTTTCGGTGTATATTACCTACTGTGTTTCAGCCACACTTCTGTCGTATCAACTTGTTAACCTATTTAATTGAATATTACGTTATTTTGTATTAGTCAGCTATAGTAGTTGGCTGGTTAAGTTAGCACTAGCCTAGTCGCTAATGATAGCTAGCTAGCTAACATCCCCGAACATGAGCTCCCTAAACTTCTCCCCTCTCGTTGAAGAAGAGGCGGTCTGCTGGACGGAGAAAGGAGGTCTGTGGCTGAACATTGTCGTGAAAGAGGAGGAGGAAGAAGAGGATGTCACAGTAAAACAAGAAGTAGAGGGTGAAGCTGTTACAGTGAAAGAAGAGGAAGACACGTTCAGAGTGAAAGAGGAGGAGGAAGAGAAAGAGGAGGATGTCGTTTTTGGTGTGAAAGAAGAGGAGGTTGGAGATTTGTTTAACACCAGTAAGTACCGTCTCTGCAGTCGTTGAACCAATATGCAGTAAAGGGGTTCTACACTTTAATGTTGTTCTGTAGGAATGGCTGAAGCTTCACTGTAACGTGTAGAACATCAAGAGTGGACCATCAACAAAACGTTAACAATTGATCAAATGCATCCAATGACAATGCCTGAAATACTGTAGTCCTCAATATCTCCTATTAGATTAGCCCAATATGTAGTCTTAAAGGGGCAATCAGCAGTTGTTACATCCATTTTGGGACTTATACATTAATGATATGTACCCATTGCTTCTTTAAGAATTCACTTACAAATGCCTCATGAGCTTAGTTCAACTATCGTACCCCATCAGAACCCAAAATATAAGCTTTTTTTTATTCCAATGTTTGTCAGTAAATATAAACAAACACTGTATATCCTCAAAACATGGTTAAAATTATAATGTTGATATCATGGATGGTTGCATTTCTCCATCCCCATCCCTCAGCTTTTTACCGAAACGGGCAGGGAGTACGCTTTGTTATTGTTTCTACTGCTGATTGTTGCCCCCGTTACTCCTCAAGGTACAAGGACTGTATGTTATTTTCAGAGGTAGACTGGCTCTGGCAGCTAAAATAGTCAAATATTCCATCTAAATGTGAATCCATTCTCAATTGCAATACATTTCTAGAAACATAAATCGCTGTACTTTCATATCAATTCAGAATAATTTCACACAATACTTTCATATCACATCAAAATAAGTAACCAGTCGCAACGCCCCAAACGGTAAACCAAATTAGTTTCTTGTCATTTCTCCTTCCTTTAGGCTTCTTTTTCTTCTTTGGACTTTATATGGCGGTTGGCAACCAACTTTAAGGTGCATTACCACCATCAACTGGACTGGAGTGTGGACCTCAGTTCATCTTTCAATCACCCATGTGGGTATATACCAAGACAGTCATGAAGAGGGCACAACAAAACCTTTTCCCCCTCAGGAGACTGAAAAGATTTGGCATGGGTCCCCAGATCCTCAAAAGATAATACAGCTGCACCATCGAGAGCATCCTGACCGGTTGCATCACCGCCTGGTATGGAAACTGCTCGGAATTTGACCGTAAGGCGCTACAGAGGGTAGTGCGAACGGCCCAGTACATCACTGTGGCCAAGCTTCCTGCCATCCAGGACCTATATAATAGGCGGTGTCAGAGGAAAGCCCACAAAATTGTCAGAGACTCTAGTCACCCAAGTTATAGACTGTTTTCTCTGCTACCGCACGGCAAGTGGTACCGGATCGCCAAGTCTAGGACCAAAAGCCTCCTCAACAGCTTCTACCCCCAAGCCATAAGAATGCTGAAAAATTCATAAAATCGCCACCGGACAATTTACGTTGACCCCCCCACCCCCCAACATTTTGTGCACTGCTGCTACTCACTGGTTGTTTGTTACCTATGCATAGTCACTACACTCCCCTACCTTCATGTACAGATTACCTCAACTAGCCTGTAACCCCCGCGCACTGACTCAGTACCGGTGCCCCCCTGTATATAGCCTCCACACTGACTCGGTACCGGTGCCCCCTGTATATAACCTCCACACTGACTCGGTACCGGTGCCCCCTGTATATAGCCTCCACACTGACTTGGTACCGGTGCCCCCTGTATATAGCCTCCACACTGACTCGGTACCGGTGTCCCCTGTATATAGCCTCCACACTGACTCGGTACCGGTGCCCCCTGTATATAGCCTCCACACTGACTCGGTACCGGTGCCCCCTGTATATAGCCTCCACACTGACTCGGTACCGGTGCCCCCTGTATATAGCCTCCACACTGACTCGGTACCGGTGCCCCCTGTATATAGCCTCCACACTGACTCGGTACCGGTGCCCCCTGTATATAGCCTCCACACTGACTCAATACCGGTGCCCCCTGTATATAGCCTCCACACTGACTCAGTACCGGTGCCCCCTGTATATAGCCTCCACACTGACTCAGTACCGGTGCCCCCTGTATATAGCCTCCACACTGACTCGGTACCGGTGCCCCCTGTATATAGCCTCCACACTGACTCGGTACCGGTGCCCCCTGTATATAGCCTCCACACTGACTCGGTACCGGTGCCCTCTGTATATTGCCTCGTTATTGTTATTCTCATTGTGTTACTTTTTATTATTACTTTTTATTTTAGTCTACTTGGTAAACGTTTTCTTCTTCTTGAACTGCACTGTTGGTTAAGGGCTTGTAAGTAAAGCATTTCACGGTAAAGTCTAAGTTGGTGTCTTGACGGATTTGTAAAAAACGGTTTGTCATAAAACACTATATATATATTTTTTTTTAATGTTGCTGACACCCCTCCCCAGAGGTGTCTCATTATTGGGATTCATTGCTGATTCCTACCTGTAGCTCACTATGAAGTGTCTAGTGATACAGGTTAAGGGCCCTGTTGGAGATTGGTGGTTGGTAGCGGAGTCGAGGGAACAAGCAGGGTTGGACAGGGCCATGTTATTATCCCACACACAGTCTCTGTGGTTCATATGAACCCCATTCCTGGGAATTAGATTTGATTACAAATCGCCCCTGTCTGTTACCACAGATGGGTTCCGTCTGTCCCATCTGTCCTGCTTTGTCACCAGTACCTTGACTGGTTGATAGGGGAACCTCCATGCTTAATATAGAAACAGTAATTAGGGGAAAACTGTTTAGTAAACTGAAATAAAATAACAAACCTGTTTGACTCCAAAACTAAAATAGCCTAAAATAATAACCAGCATAAATTATGTTCCGTTTGAATAATTTATATCTTAACTTTGGACAAAAATAGAATTGGGTTTTAAATATATTTTACGTGGGTTTTAAATCTTCTGAACCTGGTGGCTGGTAAATGCTGCCATGGAATGGCAATGTTTCAAATAGACCTAGCTTGTGTATCACTATCACCTGCTATCACCAGAAATACTTTAAGAAATTAGGATATCGGAAACTACTTTCAATTTGTATTAACAGCTTAAAGAAAAGTACATTGGCATTAATTACCCTCCGTGAACAAGAAGCACAACAATACAAATATTTTCAGAGATAATTAGAGATATTTAACTTGTTCTCTGTAATATCGTATAGCTTTGCAATCGTACCATTACGTATTTTCAAGGAAAATAGGCATGTTTCTCGACTTATACCCTGACTTTAAAAAGATTTTGAAGATAGATTAGATGTTAGATAGATTTTTTAGTTAGATTTTCGTGAGAATTAGGAACTGCGTGTCACAGCATGACAATGTGGGCGCGATTGGTCGACAGTCTCTTGGACGGGCGTTAAATACGCTTTGACATTTTCTGGAATAGCTTTTATTTGAAAACGTTTTTGTTAACTTGTCTGCCTATTGAATTTGGAATGCACTGTACTGTTCATTTCTGAAACTCACTGAGATAATTCCTTTGATCCAGCAGTAGCAATACAGGGATATAACATCTACAGAAAAGACAGGAATGCTTATGGGGGAGGTGGTGCTGTATACAGTGCATTCTGAAAGTATTCAGACCCCTTGACTTTTTCCACATTTTGTTACTTTAAAGCCTTATTCTAAAATTGATAAAAAAATTGTTTTTCCTCTTTCATTTAGCTAATTTATTTGGCACACCTGCATTTGGGGAGTTTTTCCCATCCTTCTCTGCAGATCCTCTCAAGCTCTGTCAGGTTGGATGGGGAACATCACTGCACAGGTATTTTCACGTCTCTCCAGAGATGTTAGATCGGGCTCAAGTCCGGGCTCTGGCTATGTCACTCAAGAACATTTAGAGACTTCTACAGAAGCCACTCCTGCGTTGTCTTGGCTGTGTGCTTAAGGTCGTTGTCCTATTGGATGGCGAACCTTTGCCCCAGTCTGAGGTCCTGAGCGCTCTGGAGCAGGTCTTTCATCAAGGATCTCTCTGCACTTTGCTCCGTTAATATTTCCCTCCATCCTGACTAGTCTCCCAGTCCCTGCTGCTGAAAAACATCCCACAGCATGATGCTGCCACCACTATGCTTCACCGTAGGGATGGTGCCAGGTTTCCTCCAGACGTGACTCTTGGCATTCAGGCCAAAGAGTTCCATCTTGGTTTCATCAGACCAGAGAATCTTGTTTCTCATGGTCTGAGAGTCGTTAAGGTGCCTTTTGTCAAACTCCAAGTGGTCTGTCATGTGCCTTTTACTGAGGAGTGGTTTCCATCTGGCCACTATCCCAGAAATGTCTGATTGGTGGAGTGCTGCAGAGATGGTTGTCCTTCTGGAAGGTTCTCACATCTCCACAGAGGAACTTTGCAGCTCTGTCAGAGTGACCATCAGGTTTTTGGTCACCTCCCTGACCAAGGCCCTTCTCCCCCAATCGCTCAGTTTGGCCGGGTGACGAGCTCTAGGAAGAGTATTCCATTTATGAATGATGGAGGCCACTGTGTTCTTGGGAACCTTTCCCCAGATCTATGCCTCGACACACTCCTGTCTTGGAGCTCTACGGACAATTCCTTCGACCTCATTGCTTGTTTTTTTCTCTGACATGCTCTGTCAACTCTGGGACCTTATATAGACAGGTGTGTGCCTTCCAAATCATATCCAATCAATTGAATTTACCACAGGTGGACTCTGAACAAGTTGTAGATACATCTCAAGGATGATTAATGGAAACAATATGCACCTGAAAGCAATTTCGAGTCTCATAGCAAAGGGTCTGAATACTTACGTAAATAAGGTATTTCTGTTTATTATCTGTTATCATTATGGGCTATTGATGTCACCCCTCTGAAACAAGATAGCCTAACCATCAGAAAAAAACTAAGTATATATATTTTTTTACCTGTTTTCACATTTGTGTTAATTATTGAGGATTCTATTGTGTGTAGATTATTGAGGATTCTATTGTGTGTAGATGAATGAGGATTCTATTGTGTGTAGATGAATGAGGATTCTATTGTGTGTAGATTAATGAGGATTCTATTGTGTGTAGATTAATGAGGATTCTATTGTGTGTAGATGAATGAGGATTCTATTGTGTGTAGATGAATGAGGATTCTATTGTGTGTAGATGAATGAGGATTCTATTGTGTGTAGATGAATGAGGATTCTATTGTGTGTAGATTAATGGTTGGTTTCTCAAATGACTGCCTCACCTGGTTCACCAACTAC
This sequence comes from Salvelinus namaycush, assembly GCF_016432855.1. NCBI lineage: Eukaryota > Metazoa > Chordata > Actinopteri > Salmoniformes > Salmonidae > Salvelinus > Salvelinus namaycush. Next base: position 101,900 of record NW_024061359.1, on the reverse strand, counting down.
TTCTCTGATAGAGTTCAGTGTGTCAAATCGGAGGGCCTGTTGTCCGGACCTTTGGCAGTCTCTATGGGGGTGCCACAGGGTTCAATTCTCGGGCTATTCCGTATACATCTGACCCTTCTTTGGACACTGTGTTAACAAACCTCCAAACGAGCTTCAATGCCATATAACACTCCTTCTGTGGCCTCCAACTGCTCTTAAACGCAAGTAAAACTACCTTAGACTGCATCCAGTAAATCACAGTGCCATCCGTTTTGTCACCAAAGCCCCATATACCACCCACCACTGAGACCTGTATGCTCTAGTCGGCTGGCCCTCGCTACATATTCGTCGCCAAACCCACTGGCTCCAGGTCATCTATAAGTCTTTACTAGGCCGCCTTCACTCAGCTCACTGGTCACCATAGCAACGCCCACCCATAGCACGCGCTCCAGGAGGTATATCTCACTGGTCATCCCCAAAGCCAACACCTCTTTGGCCACCTTTCCTTCCAGTTCTCTGCTGCCAATGACTGGAACGAATTGCAAAAATCGCTGAAGTAGGAGACATATCTCCCTCACTAACTTTAAGCATCAGCTATCTGAGCAGCTTACCGATCGCTGCAGCTGTACACAGCCCATCTGTAAATAGCCCATCCAACTGCCTACCTCATCCCCATGTTTTTATTTACTTTTTTTGCTCTTTTGCACCCCAGAATTTCTACTTGCACATCTATCACTCCAGTGTTAATTTGTTAAATTGTAATTACTTCACTACTATGGCCTATTTATTGCCTTACCTCCGTACTCCATTTGCACACACTGTATATAGACTTTCTATTGTGTTATTGACTGTACGTTTGTTTATCCCACGTGTAACTCTGTGTTGTTTTTGTCGCACTGCTTTGCTTTATCTTGGCCAGGTCGCAGTTGTGAATGAGAACTTGTTCTCAACTGGCCTACCTGGTTAAATAAAGCTGAAATAAATTAAATAATAATAATCGTAACTTTATTGACAACACCCAAATGGATACTGTCATTAACCTCTAACGCCTCACAAACCCGGATCCGGGATCCCCCCCATCACAAAAGCTGACTAGCATAGCCTAGCCTAAAGCCACAGGGATATCATATAATAAAATGTTCATGAAATCACAAGTCCAAGACACCAAATGAAAGATACAGATCTTGTGAATAAAGCCATCATTTCTGATTTTTAAAATGTTTTACAGGGAAGACACAATATGTAAATCTATTAGCTAACCACGTTAGCAAAAGTCAACTTTTTTTTACTCCACCATTTTCTTACTGCATCAGTAGCTATCACAAATTCGACCAAATAAAGATATAAACAGCCACTAACCAAGAAACAACCTTATCAGATGACAGTCTGATAGCATATTTATTGTATAGCATATGTTTTGTTAGAAAAATGTGCATATTTCAGGTATAAATCCTAGTACCATTGCAGCCACCATCACAAATCTCCCCAAAGCGACTAGAATTACTACAGAGAGCAACGTGTATTACCTATTTACTCATCATAAAACATTTCTTAAAAATACACAGCGCACAGCAATGGAAAGACACAGATCTTGTGAATTCAGACAATATTTCAGATTTTCTAAGTGTTTTACAGCGAAAACACAATAAATCGTTATATTAGCATACCACATGTGCAAACATTACCCCAGCATTGATTCAAGGCAAAGAGAGCGATAACGTTATCACCACCAAAATATATTAATTTTTTCACTAACCTTCTCAGAATTCTTCAGATGACACTCCTGTAACATCATATTACAACATACATATAGAGTTTGTTCGAAAATGTGCATATTTAGCCACAAAAATCGTGGTTATACAATGAGAAAAGTAGCCAAACTGTCCAGAAAAATGTTGGGCGCCATCTTGGATAGTCACCTAGTCTAATCGATAAATAATCGTAAACTTGACTAAAAAATACAGGGTGGACAGCAATTGAAAGACAAATTAGTTCTTAATGCAATCGCTGAATTACATTTTTAAAATTAACGTTACTAGACATACAGTGTGCGTTACAGCCAGACTAGTGCCGCAATAATGGCGGACAAATACGTTTACATTTTTCCACATAAATACGGAATAACATCATAAATAGCTCTTACTTTTGGACGAGCTTCCATCAGAATCTTGGCCAAGTGGTCCTTTGTCCAAAGGAATCGTTACTTGGTTGTAAAACGTCGTCTTCAACTTCGGATTTAGCAGCTAACAATAGCTATGTGGCCCCAACATGCCCAAATCCTCAAAACGCAATACTGAGGAAATTCCGAAAAATGGCAATATACTCGCATAAACTGATATAACTCGGTTTAAAATAGCTTCGTTATGATGTTTCTAACACCTATATCGAATTAAATTACAGACGGATAAATCTAAGGTTGATAACTGAGCGTTTGAAAATGCCATCCTGAGGTCTTTCTTTGCGTAATGGCGAGCGTCGAAAAGAGAGCTCCCCTCGCTCTTTGGCCTTTTTATAAACTCTGAGAGCTACGTAGAAAGTCCATTCCACTTCTCATTGGTTACTGACATCCAGGGGAAGGCGGGTGCAGTTCATGTCGACCCATAGGATACATACAGAGCTTTAAACTGATCAGAGAACAGAGACTAATTTTCAGACCTTCGCAGTTCCTGTCATGGATTTCGCTGCAGAAAGAGTTCTGGTTCACCCACAGACATAATTCAAACGGTTTTAGAAACTAGAGATTGTTTTCTATCCAATAGTAGTAATAATATGCATATTGTACGAGCAAGAATTGAGTAAGAGGCAGTTTAATTTGGAGACCAATTTTCACTAAGTCGAAATAGCACCCCCTATATTCTCAAGAGGTTAAAGTGGTTCTTCAATAATTACACATCATTCTTAATACTGTAGCTGTTTAGTTACAGTCACATGTTCAACTATCATCAGCTGATCCAGGAAATCATTTTCTGAATTCCAGTCACATGACAAACATCACGACATGCAACAACAACCAAAGTGCTTCTTCATTCATTACTCTGGTAAAGACAGTTATGCCGTGCTCCACGTTGGATCCAACATCCCTAACAAATTGATGTTTATAATGTTATTGTCTGCTTGATTTACCGTAGAGTCTCGTTAGTCTGTTTGGACACAGAGATACTTTGCTCATAATGTGTAGAGAACTGTTCCTTGATGGATAGGCTATTGTACAATACACAGAGCTATTTTCCGTTATTTGTAGTTTGGTAATGTTATGGGTCCTACAGTAGGTCTATGTTGTTGTTAGGTGAAGTTATGGGTCCTACGGTAGGTCTATGCTATTGTTATGTGTCCTACAGTAGGTCTATGTTAGGTGAAGTTATGGGTCCTACAGTAGGTCTATGTTGTTGTTATGGGTCCTAGAGTACACTATGTATGTCATGCAATAACAACCAAAGTGCTTCTTTGTTCATTACAGGTATATTTGTTGTTAGGTGAAGTTACGGGCCAATTTGACAAACTGCGTACAAAATCTCATTGTCAGGTTGATGGAAAAGCTAGACAAAGAGCATTTTTCTGGTTGAAGTGTTTTTTAAATACAAAGCGGTTGATTTGTGATGATGACACAAACATTATATTAAGCAGGACATTCAAACAAGCCTTACAATTATAATCCAAAGTAGTGTGAAATGTACTCATAAGCAACCTGGAATTGGAGGTTACTCCCCTGAGTTTTACCCCATTCACATTCAGAATATATTGTGAAAAACTAAAATCTTTGCTCACCATTTTTGCTCCAGGCAGATATACTACGTCCATAACTAGTGGTTTCCTCATTACCAGATATACTACATCCATAACTAGTGGTTTCCTCATTACCAGATATACTACGTCCATAACTAGTGGTTTCCTCATTACCAGATATACTACATCCATAACTAGTGGTTTCCTCATTACCAGATATACTACATCCATAACTATCGGTTTCCTCATTAGCAGAAAGGAGTTTCTACAATCAAATTGTATGTGCTTTGCCCTCGTGCCGCAATTTTATTAAACACAGAAAGGGGCCTATATTGGAGACCAAAAGTCATCTGGCACAGTGCTTAGAGTTTCAACAACATGAATAACTTATTTCTAGCCTACAATCATTGATGTTACTACTAATGTGAAAACAAGAAAAAATATAACTTGTTGCTCATTTTAAGACCAAATAACTTTAAGAGTGAGCGGCTCTCCTTTATTTTTAAACTTTTTTTTATTTTTTTAATTTTTTTAAAGCATCACCTTTTACAATGGATTTCCGCTGTTGTGGGCCGTTAATCATCTGTCTGACTTTGTTGTTCACACAGGAGAGATACTTCACTATTGTGGGTCATCTGGGGAGCCTCAACAATTTCAAGATGCTGACGAGGCAGAGAAGAGTCTCTCCAGATCAGAACACCTCAATAAACACCAGCGGAGACCCACAGGGAGGAGAACTCACTGCCGCTCTGACTGTGGGAAGAGATTCACCTCATCAGGCATTAAAATTCATCAGAGAACACACACAGGAGAGAAACTTTATAGCTGTGATCAATGTGGGAAGAGTTTTGGTCGATCTAGCCATCTGACTCAACACCAGAGAATACACACAGGAGAGAAATCTTATAGCTGTGGTCAATGTGGGAAGAGTTTTGGTCAATCTTGCCATCTGACTCGACACCAGAGAACACACACAGGAGAGAAACCTTATAGCTGTGATCAATGTGGGAAGAGTTTTCGTCAAGCTGGAGATCTGACAGTGCACCAGAGAACACACACAGGAGAGAAACCTTATAGCTGTGGTCAATGTGGGAAGAGTTTTGGTCATTCTGCCAATCTGGTATCACACCAGAGAACACACACAGGAGAGAAAGCTCATACCTGTGATCAATGTGACAAGAGATACTCTGTTAAAAGACATCTGATCAAACATCAGAAAATACATGAAGCAGTTGTTTCATGATATCAATGAATTAATGTCACAATGTAGAATGTTTTTAACAATGTAGAAGGAGTATTTTAAGGAATTACACAATATAGAACCCTAAACGTTTGCCCCATTCAATTGATTTCAGCCTTAGTAAAAATCCAGGCTCTGAATTGAAAGAGTACTATTTATGTGATTTAACAAAAAGTGACTAACACAAAAAGAGCTGTGTTACAACATGTTGGTGACCCACTTGAATCAAAATGCAACACTTCAAAATGTAGCTAGCTGTTTTCTACAAATTGTCCTCTAACCAGTGATGTACACATTATTCCCACATTCCGTGTGGTTTTTGAGCTGTTAGTTTTAACAGGACATGCAACCTCATCTCCCTCCTGTCACACAATTAATTTTGACATGATATCGATGAATAATGACAAATAAGTGTTGTGTTCCTTTGTTCAGCAACCCCTACATTTAAATGCATCACTCCAAAATGTAGCTGACTGTCTTCTGCAGGTTGTCCTCTAACCAGTGAGGTGAAATATATCTCCCATTTCCGTGTGTTTTTTTTAGTTGTTAGTTTCAACAGCACAAACAACCTGATTTCCCCCCTAATCGATATCAGTGATTTATTGCTACTTGTCAAAACAACAGTGTTTCTGGTGCTTGTGCAGTTTATAAGGAGCTTGTTTTAAAAAAGACAAGTAATATGATTATTGTGGCAGATGTTTGTGTATATAGCACATTTTATGTTTGGGTTTTCAATTTATCACAAACTGTTTCTGCATTTGGATTTGGAACTGCAACTGTGACATTGGGGATATCCCACCTAGCAAAATGTCATTGAAAATCAGACTATGCCCGACGTACAATATAAGTTTGGTTTTAGTTGAAAGTTGAAAAGATTTTTTTTTAAATTTCAACATACTTGCAGCCTATACACATGGACGCTGTATAATAAATCGGTCTATAATCAATTTTATTAACAATCCTAATAAATTGAGTCATAAATATAAAATATATTTGTTGTCTAAAGGGGGAAGGTGTTACAGACTTTGGTTTTTCCATTTATGTTTTGAGGTTGGACTTTAGCACGTATAGCTCGTTAGCAAGTCTAGCTCGTTAGCAAGTCTAGCTCGTTAGCAAGTCTAGCTCGTTAGCAAGTCTAGCTCGTTAGCAAGTCTAGCTCGTTAGCAAGTCTAGCTCGTTAGCAAGTCTAGCTCGTTAGCAAGTCTAGCTCGTTAGCACGTATAGCTCGTTAGCACGTATAGCTCGTTAGCTCGTAGGACGCACTGATTGGTGTCACCTCGTTAGTCACTATGTGTTACACCTCTGCTGGCTTGTCCATCTCGTTAGTGGGAAGGTGTTTCACCTGAGCTGGTCCAGGTTCTATTTAAGAGTGTCTGGCCCAGTGCTCCAGTTGTCTTGATAGATGTGGAGAGTCAACACCTTTAGTTGCTCCACCTTTTTGGTTTGCTTCCTGTGTGAGTTTTTCTTTTGTTTGCCTCTTCTTTGGCAGATTTAGTGGGTCTCATGGTGGGTGTCTTTTAGGTCCCAGTTGTTGTTACTAGTCAATTTTCATTGGACACCCCCATAGTGTCTTTCAGAACCCCTCCTAAAAAACAAGCTAATATTTTTGGTTGAATATTTTAACATTTTAATCAATGGCATTTCCTTAGGATGCTCATTAGTCTTTAAGTTGTATTTTTATCCTCATGTTTGTGTACTAAATATTTCTGTTTATTTTCATAGTTTTCTCCTGTGAAGCCATTGTGTTGCATCCATGTCTGAAATGTGCTGTATAAATAAAGCTTGATTTGAACATATTGCAAAACAAATTAACCAAATGACTGACCAATCAACAGAGTCTTGGTCCGTCTTAGTATGAGAACAGTATCAATCCCACTTTTCCAGCCTGCTGAAGGTGTGGTGGAGTGGTAACCACCACCCCCGGCTCTACCAAGGGCTTGAGGTGGTCTCCCACAGCTCTGATTATGTCATGTGGCCTTGCCGTTCTATTTATTGACAGCCCCTGCAACACAGAAACACATTTAATCATATTATATACAACACTCAAAGTAATGGATATGGAGCATCTATGGCCTCCGTTACACCTGGCACCTAAATGTGACTTCTGTCATCTGATCACTCCAAGCTGCATTAGGTTCAGATCTACCAGGATGAGCCTTGACATAGTCTGGATGCAGTCAGGTCACTGAATATGCATAAGCAATATACAGAGATGGGGTGAATGAGTGGGGAAAAGTACATTTTACACAAATGACCTTCATAATATCAAAGAACAAATGTGTGTGCCTGAGAAATTTCATCAATATCAGTGGACAATTTGCACTAATGTAAATAAACATAGATGATGGAACATATTCCCTTTTGCTGACGTGATGAACCACTAAGGGGACATAAATATTTACCATCTAAACCATTTGTGACCTCTCACCTCTCTGGCTGTAGAAGTGTTCTTCCTAACCAGTCCCTCAACAGCTCTCTGACTGAGCTCCACCCTCACTGGGTCTTCAGAGGAGAGGAAGGCTGAGGAGGGATGGAAGGATGAATGGATCAGTCAGTCAATAAAGTGTAGAGCTGCTGTCTGACAAAATCACTATTTTAGTAGTTCATTTGAGTAAATAAGGCTTTATGACTGCTGAATACCAACTATCAATCACTTAGATCATGTATTTTCAGGTAGAGATACATCCTTGGGACTTCCCTAGCCCATTGAAGTTGACATTTAAAATGGTTAAGGTTAGGGTTTAGGGTAGGAATGTCCCAAGAATCCCAGAAAGCATTGACCATTGTAACCGATGTGAAATGGCTAGCTAGTTAGCGGGGTGCGCGCTAATAGAGATGGTAACGATGTTTCGTGGGAGGCAGTTGTTCATGTGTGCAGAGTCCCTGGTTCGAGCCCAGGTAGGGGCGAGGAGAGGGACGGAAACTATACTGTTACACATTCTTCGGTCTCTTTTACGTAGCAGGTGTAAAAGAAACACAGACAAGACAAGTAGGTACACAGTGCATTATGGTCATTGTAGTTTAAAAAATAGCATTGAATTATGCCAATCTGTATGTGGGGTTGTTAGAGAAGAATGTGATTGTCAGCCCTAACAATCCATTCTAGCACCTCATCAGGCTCTGTAAAAGTCTTCATTGATGACGTGTTCCTTCTATTCCAGGGGACAGCAGAGGAACTTCATCAATACAAGCAGTGAACATCTGAAATTCACCGTCACCTTTGATGCGCATGAAACAAGTTATCTGGACATTTTGATTAAGAGGGAGGGGGGTGGTTTTAGCACAGATCTATACAGGAAGCAGACGGACAGGAATTCCCTGTTACGTGGAGACACCCCTAAAAAAAACAATTGTAATACTTGAGTAAAGGAAACATTTCAAATGTAAATTGGTAATTTTAATTTTGTAAATTAAAAAAACAAACATTACTGTTTGTACTTGTAGGTAACCAGATCGTGACTACAACTCAGTTACTAAGTCTTTAACCACACTGGTGAGTAAAAACTCATGCTTCCTACACTTTAACTTTTTGTCTGAAAATAAAATCTACATTTTACTGAACTGGGTCCAGTCAGCAGATGGACTAGATGCCGCTTTGGTCGCCCGTTGTGACTCCGTCAATAATTCAGCAGAGCAAGTTTGTTTGCAGGTCTGGTTATTAAATGGGTTCATAGTTCAATAATAATATCCTCTAAATCGCTCTGGTGACAAACTTTGCTGCCCTGTTTCCAGTTGTCCACATGGCTGGGAGAACCTATTCAAGTAAGTAAATAGATTTGGAAAATGTAAAAACAACGATGTATTATTAGCTAACTAGTGTTAGTAAAACATTTACTGGAGACAGGAGACCAAGTGGAGACACAGGACGAGGTGGATATTTATATAACAAGGCCGTTTAATTACATGTAAAAATATCTTAGCACATCGTGTACACGGCACCCTCCTGTCTAATTCGTATGGAATCGTCGGGAGAGAGACCCGCTCTAGGCAGTTCATACAGATTATATAGGGAAGTAGCAAAGTAGGTTGATCTGGTAGTCTGGCCTTCCGATTGGTCGATCTGGGTCGTGGGTTGTCCTGTCCGGGCCTGATGTCGACATTCCATTGGCTCTTCCCACAGTTCTTTGTCTTGTGCTCCAACCTTGAGTTGTGTGTGTGTGTGTGTGTGATTGTCATGGGGGAGGGGAGTTGTGGGTGTCGTGTATATATCTAATGAGTCCAGCATATGTCCAAGAGAAAGAGGGGGTTGTGTGCATTTCGTATAAAAGATAGCTTATGTTGAGATGTTGTTATTTCAAGTTTCCAGTGTCTATTACAATTTCTTACAAATCCCCCTCTTCACGTCTCACAAGAGACGTGACATAAAAGTAAAAAAGACAAAGTTATTCTTCACGTCTCACAAGAGACGTGACATAAAGTAAAAACCACAAAGCTATGGGATAAAATTTGTCAGAAGACAAATTTTGATTCCCCCTCTTCACGTCTCACAAGAGACGTGACATAAAAGTTTCTTAGTCCTCAATTAGATAGACAGGTCCAGCTTCCCCATCATCAAGCAATGGGAACATTTGGGCCCTTTCCTGATTAGGGTCTATGGCGGCAGTGATAACACGGCTAGCAAGCGTCCGCGCACATGGAATGCAACAGCATCCACAAAGTACAAGAATGCCTGCAAAAACGGAAATAGATACTAGGATAGAGGAAACCAGCGTCTTATATTTACCAAAGGCATCCATCCATGAGTCCCACATAGAAGTGTCCACTCCAGAATGCTGTTTCATCTTACCATTAAGGGTACGAAGTCCCTCCAATGCTACAGTCAGACTCCCCTCCGTAGCTGTGTTATTGGGAATGAAAGTACACCACTGCTCACCAAGCATTGCACAGACCCCCCCGCGTTCAGCCAATAACATATCAACCGCGATTCTATTTTGAAATGCCATCAGGGATGTGGCTGCCAATTGTCCATGGACCGCCTCGAAGCCTTGTTGAGTCCAATTGCCCAGTTTCTGGACATTAAAATGAATGTAGTTAATTGTGTCCACATTTTTATTAACTGTACACCACCAACAGACAGAAGATTCAAACCCAGCTGTCACTTGGTCCACCAGTTTATATTCATCTGGCACCCCCTAGGGACACCAATAGCATCAATGTAAGTTGAGTCGTAAATGAGCAAGGACCAAAAAGGAGACCACTCCAATAACTACACCTGGAGTGGCCAACCACACATTAGTAACCCAAAAAACGAGAATATGTTAAACCCTCAGGTCCATCCCTCTATACAACCTGTACCAGGTGGGCTCGTCGCCACCCGGGAACTTCAAACCTTCACAACAGGGAGGACAAACATCACTTTTTATTCATTCGACAACATCAACTACAGCAAACCAAGGGTCCTCCTCTGTCAGGCCCACTCTCCTGCGGAAGCTTGTTTTCGTATCAGCCTCTCCAACTGGAGCATCAAGCAACGGCATCATACCAGAGGCCCCCCACACATCTGTAACAGACTTCATCAAACAAGGTATGATACAGGCAACACAGAAATGAAAAACAACAACTAGTGTCAGAAATCCAGTATTCATCATTGCAGCGTACTTACCAAACCAACCACCCAGCCAGGGGAACAGTCCACTCTCCTCCACACCTGCAAGACCCTTCATCTCCATTGATAACCTTGCCAACCCACTCAGAGCTTTTGAAATGCTCCCATCCGGACTAGTATTGTTAGGAACAAACGTGCAACACTGTTCTACAATCTTTTTACATACACCTCCCTGGTTGGCCAGACTTATGTCCAGTGTTAGTCTATTGTGTCTACTGGTTTGAGAGGTAGCATCCAATTGTTCAGCCATCCCTGTAAGTGCTGTGTGGGTGTAGTTAACAAATCATTGTTGATTATAGTAGATATAATTGATCCAGGCATTCTGCTTAGCATCAACAATAGCTGGGCCAATGATGGGCATCAGATGCCACAGGCCATCATTCCTGTTTGATATCTGGTATTCGTGGGGGACCCCTATTGGGACCCCAACAGGTTGGTGTGCATGTTATCTGTACCCTCGGACCAAGGAGCGTCACGTTTCTGCCGTCTCCTGGGTTGGTCCCAAGCCTCTGTGTCATGTGCAGCTCCCAGAAGTTGATTAGCTATAACCTCAATAATAGGCAATGGTGGTATCAGACTGGCCAAAGCACATGTGCAACGACAATTTCCTTTCAAAATGGGGTCAACCGCCTGGCAGGTCCACACATCCACCATACATCAGCAACACCTCTAGTTAATAGTGGCATTAGTGATGCAGGTAATATTAGGGAGCCTCCCATAGTCTATACCTCTACCTGTACCAGTGATACAGCTGTACTATCCCACATATGCCTTAACTCCCCACGGTGCCTTCTGGGGAGAGACTTCTGGGAACACAAGACTCAGAGTCTTACACAGAGTTGAATTTGGCTTAAGCTTTCCAATATGCACAGCCAACCTTCCCCATTACTTAGGACTAATGGGTGAGCAGCCAGAATAGGTCTGGCATGTCCACATACGACACAGTCCTTTCTATTAAGTGTTTTGTAGGCCAACCACATATTCTCCCTTTCCTCATAACCAGTTTCAGTCCCCAATTGTTCACTATCTGAGATGTCTTTTATATTTATCACCTGTACCGGATTAGAGAGCTTAGGTGGTGGTGTGGGACTTGGTCTTGAAGTGGTGGAGGAGGCCGGCTGAACCCTGGTCCGTTGGAACTGGTGGTGGTTCTGGCAGCACTGTGATGGTATCATCCCCATCGTATCCCAAACAGACAGCTCAGGACCACAAGCAGTTCTGTAAAGCCCCATCCTCTCCCAGAGAACACATCACCAGCCAGAGATCAAGCAACACTTTCACTTATAAGAACGTACACAGTGAGGAAAGGTCGGGGGCAGGGAATTCTTCATTAAGGAGTTGATCCCCGAACTCTATTAGTAACGGTTCTTCTCCTTAACTCTGTGATCATTCGGCAGTGTCAGTGTGTCTCACCCTCCAAGTGTGATATGCCCCCAGGTCGAGTGAATCACCTTCTCCCTTAATTCACCTGCAATGCATAAAATCTTGGACATACAGGTTTGGTTAACAAACAGTTTCTCATCTTTTCTATCTGATTATATATTTAACTTCTATGCCTATTTTTTAGCTAGAAATTTTTAATTTTACATGAGTTTATTATCCAATAGGCCCCATCCTATCCTAGACCACAATGTACCCTCCCCCGTTTGATACCTGGCTCTGGCCAGGTATCAACTTTACCTACTCTACATAATGACTTAGTACATCATATTATAGGAACGTCCCTTTTATTCGCCGCATATCCAATTCTCCCTTGGGCGTACATTCATATCTATTCTTTTCCAATTCTCTGTCAAGTGACTTATCTACTTTGAAATGTATCTGTGCTGCTTATATATGTTAAACCCTTTCTCTCCTATCTTATTTCACAGCCTACCTTGCTCATTTCTTGGTCCACCCTCCCCACTCTGCTCTCAAACCTTCAAGGTCTCAACAGTGCGGGGTAGACCCATCTGTCTGCCTTTTTCTAATAATAGTCAATAACAACTATGTGTTCCTTTACAATATTGACTAAGTGTCTCACTGTTTTGACTTTATCTGCATGGATTTAAAAATAACAACAGGTCTTATAGTGTCAATCTCTAAAGTCCTTACATAACCTTAATTAACCTATCTCTATCTTCTAATGGCCAATACAAATGCTTACCTTATGGTCAAGAGTTATAAACTCTATTATAATCAATTTACCTCAAAACTAGTATCCCAAATGACACAACTTCATTATTCTCACTACATTTTCCCCGTGAGTGATCAAGTCACCGGAAAAATGCAACGAAAACAGAAAATAGGTCAAAAGGTTCCACCTACATTCGTGTTCCATATCTAGACATACCAAAAGAACCCTTTATCTTCTCAAAGTCCCTTGCCTAAATAAAACTCAGAAAGTAAAACTCCTATTCCCATATGAGTGTATTCTTTTAAGATATCTTATCTCTGGGTACACGGAAACCCTTAGCCTTAATGTTTACTCCAAAAAACAAAATTATGTCACCAGCATTCAACCAGGCCCCCCGTCGGCTGGGAGACCATTGGGTGCTGCAATACTGCCATCTTCTGTCCATTCTCTGCACAGCTCTCCACCCACTCTTATTCAACCTTCTCAATTTGAGCCATATTAGTTTCTTATTTTAACTATTGTTTTCTAAATTTCTTAATAATTTTTTAAAAATTTTTTAAATCTATTATTACCTAGTTAGACTAGAGTGTCCGTGACATACATCCATGGGGATCCGGTTATAGTTATTCTATTAACCATGTGAAAGTGCCCAGGGACACCCCAAATATCAGTAGGAATATCACAAATAAGGGGCCAGATATCCCTAGCCTTGCCCAGGGAGGGAGAAATATCCCTCTAACTGGGCGAGGTTCCTTTATCAGGGGAGGCGGAGTTTGATTCCGCATCACCTGAGTCAGGAATGTCTTCATTTGGAATCGAATTTAAGCTGTTTAAATCAGCTCTGACTTCTGTCAGTGTTCTAGAAGGGATTGGGGCTGGAGTGCAATGTGTGAGGTGGTGCCCAGGTGCGCCTGATTTACCTTTGACCTGGACTGAGTGTGAAGTAACCTCCCTCACTTCGTACAGTCCAGTCCACCTGGGTTCTAGCCACTTTCTCTTGTGGACATTAACCCCACCCAGTCACCAATTTTTCCTTCAGTGGTGCCAGATCTCCCGTCAGCTTCCCCGTTGGACCTTGTGAATCTGTGTGAAGAGAGCTGCAGAAAGTTCCGTCAATTATCAGACATTACAATTTGTTGTACATCAAGGGCGGGCATATGACCTCCCTCCCTTGGTGAACCCAGCATGACTCCTCCAGCCATTGTCTCATGAGGAGAGAGATGGGTGCCTGCACCTGGAGAGGCTATCATGGCCAGCAACGCCAGGGGCAGGACTTCAACCCAAATCAACTTCAAACCTGCACATACATTTGATTGGCGCGTTCCACGAGACTTATGAGATTGTGGCCTGTACACTAACCCCATCATTAAACAACATCCATTAATCAGTTGACATTTACACATCCGACCCTATTGGTACATGGAGCGTTTGTCATTAAACAATACACACCCAATCTTTCCTCCACCTGTCTCAGGTGTTGGTTACTGAAATGGGACCCGTTTGTCGGATCGGATTTGCCTTGGAACTCCATACCTTGGTATGAGTTCAGTTTGCAGCCACTTAATGACCGATTTTGCATCCTCCCTTGCTGTTGGTATTGCCTCAACCCATTTAGAGAACCTGTCTACCATAACTAACAGGTACCTTTTTCCATTTGTCACATTGTCTTGCCCCATATCTGTGTAATCTATGCTGATGTCCTGAAAACAAGCATTTGGGACTGGGTATGAACCCATGGGCGTTTGATATGATTTCTTTGGATTGTGGCTACCACAAATGCTACACTCGTCACAAAACAAATCTATCATGTCTCTCATGTGGGGGTGCCACCAGATGTGGGACACCTTCTGTAAAGTTTTCAGTTTGCCTTCGTGTGTGGGCCCATGTGCTTCTCGTATTAGTTCTGGACAGAGGTTTGCAGGGGCCACTAATCTGCCATCATGGCATCTCCATAGTTCATCAGGTCCTTTGGTGGCCCCTTTCTGTCCCCATACTGAGTGTTCATAGGGTCCTGCTGAGAACTGGAGTTCCTTTATGTGTTGCCCTGTGAGCTCAGTCCGAGCTGGTTGGAGTCTTTCCTTCAGCTCTTTCCAGAGCTTGTGTCAAACCTATGATTTCAGCTAATTGAGCTGATGCAGGTTGTGTGATGATGGCAGATTCCAAAGTCACATGTGATCTATCCGGGAGCTGCTGCACCACTGCGTATGCTGCTATGTTCCCTTCCTCTCCTCTATAGCAGCATCCATCTGTGTATAACCATAGGTCCGGGTTGGTGAGTGGTTCGTTCCCCAGGTCAGGTCTCAATTTCAGTTCCTGTGCAGCTCTTTCCGCACAGGAGTGGGGTAGACCTTCTTCAGCATTGAGTGCGTCTGCCATGTTTTTGTCAGTGTTGACAAATGTGATGTGTGATTGTGTGCATTTATTCTGGATTTTTGTTTTTCTCTCAGCGCTGAACGTGAATTCTTTGCTCATCAGATATGCTGCAATCCCATGGTGGGTGTGTATTTCCAATGGATGGCACATTACCAAGTGGGCTGTTTTTTCAATAGCTTTTGCCACTGCAGCTACATATCTGGAACATGTGGTTTGTCCTACTTCGATGTGGTCCAATTTGGAGGAGTGATACATCAACACTCTTCTCTCCCCCTCTTGTTTCTGAAAAAGGATGGATGATGTGAATCCTTCCTTTTCAGAAACATCCAGATGGAATTTGTTTTTGTAGTCAGGTGATGTCAATGCTGCTGCCACTGAGAGATCTGTTTTCAAGAGTGCAAACGCCTTTGATGCTTCAGTGGTCCATGTCAATGACGAGTGTAGGTTCCTTGGTCCCGCCTCTCGCACTATTTCTCTCAGTGGCTCAGTTCTGGCAGTGTAGTCTGGGATGTGTGATCGGCTGTACCCTGTCAAGCCAAGGAAAGACAACATTCCCGACACCGTGATGGGGCGTGGATGATGAAGTATCGAGTCTCTGTGGCTTTTGGAGAGTCCTGCTCCTTCTCCTGAGATTTCTCTGCCAAGGAAAAGGACAGTTCTGCGACAGGTCTGGACTTTGCTCATTTTGACTTTGTATCCTTTGACGGCCAGAAAGTCCAGTAATGTTTTTGTCATCTGTAGGCAGAGATCAGACGTGGGAGCCCCCAGCAAAAGGTCATCTACATATTGGATCAGTATCACACCTTCTGGGATTTTCAACTCTGCCAGGTGTGTCTTAAGGATATGATTGAATATTCCGGGTGAACACCTATAACCCTGTGGAAGAACAAAATAAGTGTACTGTTGATGTTCATACGTGAAAGCAAAGAGTGGCTGAGAGGCTTCATCAAGTGGGATGCTGAAGAAAGCATTAGCCAGATCCACCACCGTGAAGTATTGGTGTTTTGGAGACAGATTGCTCAGAGTGATGTGAGGGTCAGGGACAGGTAGGTCTATCGGTACAGTAACGTCATTTACTGCTCGGAAGTCTTGAACCATCCGGTATGTTTCTCCTCCAGCTTTCAGCACTGGTAGGATCGGCGTATTCCATGGAGATACAGTTCGATAGATAACCTGTGCTCTCAGTAACCCATCAATGGTCGGTTCGATCCCCATTATCTGTTCGGGTTTCAAACGGTATTGAGTTCGGTAGATAGGTATTTGACCTGGATTTAGCAGGGTGATGGTGACTGGTTCCACCTGTAGTTGTCCCACATCAAAAGGGTTGTGAGTCCATAACCTTTCATCTATGGTGGAGATCAATGCTTTGGTAGATGGGTGGTCGGTGTATGGCTTACCATGGTGTCTTGGCAGGGTCAGTCGTTCTGGAAGACAGTGTTCTTCAGTGTCAACAGTCATGAACCTCCACATGTTTTCAGTGGTGGCCTTGTGTATTCCCGGTGTTTGGGTGGGTTCCCACTGAAGTTTGGATGCTCGTCTGATCATAGGGCCCAGGCTCCTTGCTTCAAAACCGTTACCCACCGCTAGTGTAACATGGGGAGCTGACTCCTCCCCTAGTAAGTACCAGGATTTCAGATGAGGTGGTAGGATGACTGGTGCTGCCACCCCCTCTTGTCCACACACAATGGTGCAACACCTGATGGACGGCGTTAGGTGCATCATGTTCTCATCCCAGTCATCGGTGTATGTGTTCACGTCATCGTCTGTCACATTCAATGTACAGTGGATTTCAGCTTGTGGGGTCTTGTATGGGTGTAATTCATAGATCTGTGATTTCAGTTGATTGAACTTAAACTGGACCTCCGGGGTCCCTCGACCTGTTTCAATGCATTTCAGCCAATAAATTTCTTGCGTTGCTGACAACACAGGGGTTGAGATGATAGGTAACATCAGTACACTGACGGGATGATTTGGTGTTGAGGGAATAGGATCAATGGAGACCTCCACACCCTTCTCAGTGAGGTAAATTGAACATTTTAGTTTGCACAGCAGATCCCTTCCTAGGAGGTTGATTGGACAATTGGGACAGTATAGAAACTGATGCTTCAAATTGGAAGGGCCCCATGAGAAAAGCAATGGAATGGTTTTGTTTTGTGCTTCGGGTGTTCCTGATACCCCCACCACCTGTATTGTTTCCGAAGAGAGTGGTTGACGAGATCTTATGGCGGAATACGTACATCCTGTATCTACCAAAAATTGGTGGGTCACTCCCTCCACCTCACACATTATAGTTGGTTCGGTGTGGAGTGGAAAATGTTGACCCCCATTCTCGTTCTGTGGTGGTGGGCAGCTTCAGGGCCATGGGGCATATTCATCTGACATGCCCTGGAAAGGAGGAGGTGGCTGTTGGTTTAGGTCTGTGATAGGGTGATTGTATGCAGGTTGCTGGGCTGCACGTGGTTGGTACATCATTGGTCTTACTCCCCCTCTCGGTCTAGGGGCGTATCCTCGTGCCCTGTTTGCCATCCACTGGTTTTGGGCCGGGGTTATTGGGTGCGGACACTGACGAGCCATATGTCCTATCTGCTTACAATTGTAACAGCTCCCCCAGGTTCCAGGGTTCCTTGGTTGTTGTCCCCATGTAGACGAATAGCCTGGTTGTGGTGGGTAATAATATGGTTGTGCGGCCATCGGGACAGGTTGTTCCATCCCGGGTGCTGGCATGGGAGGTCCCTGTGGTGCCCTGGGTGGTGGTTGTTGCTGTATCATTTGTGAAACCGTTTTTTCAATGATTTGTGAGATGTCTTGTTGATCTTCAGCCACCATTTGTTTCTTGGGTTTTTCTCCTTTCTGGGCCTCTTTCAATTGTAGTTTCAAAAGTTGTACCTGTAGGGACTGGACTTGTGTTTCAGCCCCTCCCTTATCCTTATTGTATTGGGTGATGTGGTGATGTACATGAGAATTGAACTGAGCCTGGGGAAGTGCCATTAACCCCACCGTGGCCCTAAGTTTAGTTCGGACCTCAATTGGAGCACCGCTCACCACCATCTCCTTCCACATGCTGACCGTGGTGCCAGTATAGTCATATGGTTCTTCATGAACAGTTCTCCATGTGGTCTTCGCTCTGTCTAGGTAGGCTGCCGGTTGTTCCCCTGGACTGATGGTAAATGATGAAAGGGTTGCATGGTTTCGTTCTGTGGGATATGCCCTTCTCAACACTGCCCACAATTCCGCTCGGAAGTCTTCCTGGGCCAGTGCAGCCGGGGCTGTGGCAAGATCTGCATCTCTTATCAGAGCACTCATGGTGGTATGATCTGTTGCTCTAGCCAGAAGAGCCCTCATGTCACCTAGACAGAGCCGTAGGCCTGACGTCAGTGTTTGGAGTTGAAGGAGCCATGCAGAGGCACCCCCATGCAGGCTGGGTAATTGTTCCATCAAAGTGGTAAGGTCTGTCATTTTCCAGGGTTGGTATTCTTCATGCCCTCCGTCCAGAGTGGGCCTCAACGGCATCTGCATCTCCGACCCTTCTCTTCCTCCTTGTTTGGGATCCCAATCTGTCCTGGACGAGACACCCCTGCTGTTCTGTTCCCTGAGACGTACGGACTGTCTAATAGGTTCGACCAAATCCGTCACCTTCCCCATCATTACCCCTTTTATATGGTACGAGCCCTCACCACGTTCAGCATCTTCTATCATAGATCTGGCCAGTGCTACTGACTCCCTGAGGTCTCGCTCCACCTCCTCTTCATCTTGTCCTGTTCTGTTCTCACCTTCATTGTCCTTGCTGTGGTTCCTTCTTAATGAGGCCCCAGTGGAACATTGTCCTGGTGACGACCATGACCCTTCAGAGACTATTTGGCTATCCCCCCGTGTTCTATTTCTGAACCAGTCTGGGTTTGGAGTGGAAGAAAACTGAATCAGCTCTCTGTCTTCTCTCTTCAAAGGGCCTGGTTTAGACCCATTACCCCGTCCTTGTGGGTAGGTTGGTAGAGACCCACCGTGTCCCTGTAGTGAGGCAGGGTTCAAACCCCCCCCACGTCCCTGTGTGTATGCTCTATCCCTTTCCTCCCTTTCTCCATGATCAGGCCTCTCTTCACACTCTAGTTGCCCTTCTTGGATCCCCAAAGTCATGCTTCCTTTTAGGTGTCCTTCATGCACCACAAACACCGGTGCCTGTACCACAGCAGGGGTCAAAAAAGGGTTTTGAGGGAGGTGGGTAAATGGATTTTGAGAATAGGGAGGTGGTGTTATTTTCTCTCCCTGTGGCAGTTCCGGGTATAGTTGGGTTGGGGCCGATGGGGCGACTGTGGTGGTAGGTGGAGCGTCATTATTGTTGGGCCTGCCCTCTTTGGTGTCAGATGTGGCTTCAGTGGCCACCCCCATCATGTCAGGTTTTCTGTAAGGGAGTGCTCTTCTAATTTCTTCAATTGCCCACATTCCTATTTTCAGCTCAGCCTCTGCTCTTTCCCTTTGCTTTGTTCCTTCCTTTTGAAATAAGTGACTCTTATTCTTTTCAGCTTCACTTTCTATCTTTTCCTTCACTTCTTCCCCTAATTCTTTCTCCATAGTGAGGAGTTGCCCTTTTGATGGGGCCCCCCCACTAAGATAACCTGCTTGCGTCCATTTTAGCCTCACTTTTTCCCAGATTTTTTTAATGGCTTTATATTGTAGTCTCCCCCCTGCTCTGTCTTCCATTCTCTGATCTAAGTATTCATTGAATTTGTGTTTAGGGACGATGGTCGTGGTCATTTTGTCGTTAAGCTATGTCTGGTTCTATTCTATTATGGTGCGCTTAGCCCGTCACTGATCGAAACCAGCGATGTAATTTCCGTATCTTCAGTAAATTATTTTTCCGTTTTCCAACAATATTTCAGCTATATCCTTTGGAACAGTATACTAATATATTCAGGCGCTCCTGATATAATTGGAATGACAATTATAGGATCTTTTTTTCGAAAGTTATTATTGCTTTTAACTTTTTTCGATTATTTTGAACTTTTTTCGATTATTTAAATACTTTGCCAAAACATTTCAGAAATTTCCTTTGGGGACAATATACTAGTATAATCTAGCGCTTCTAAAATAATTGTCAAATTAATTCTAACCCTTAAGGATTTACCAACAGCACGAGAGAGAAAAATCAGGTGAACTCATCAGCAGAAAATAGCTACTTCACAGCGCCACACACATTCAGACTCGGCGGTCACTATAACACAGCCCCAACTTAGCATATGGCTAATTATTAGCAATCGGTCTCGTGGAACGCTCAATCACCCACGTTGCGCCAACACAACTTGAACATACAATATCACATTAGATTCTTCACGGTAACACTTAGCTGATCAATCTATTGCCCGACTGTGTGAATCGTATTCATATTTTATTTTATTTTTATATTTTTTTATGAGTCCTCACGTAACACTTAGTTGATTGCCAGTCCAACAACCAGCACGACTATCTGGATCTCATCTTCTAATTATGGATTCTTCACGGTAACCCCCTAGCCGATCGACTGTCAGCTATGGTCCGACTGTACGAATCCCCTTTTTTATTTGTATTTTGTGGACTCCTCACGGTACCCCTAGCCGATCGATCGATTGTCAGCTATGGCCCGACTGTATGGATCCCTTATAAAGCTTATTCTTCACTGTACACCTAATCGATCAGCATACCGACTAGTGCCAGGCTATTGTGAACAAGTCTTTTGACCTATATGTACTTAGATATCTTTACACAAGGCCTTAGATTCTATACATTTCCACATAAATTTAACAAGAATTCACACTCACCAAAGTACTCCTGATCATAATTTAGATATTGACTATAATATAATATACAGATTTTGATTAAACAGGCATCTGCTCACCTTTTAGTTTCGAGCTCTTTTGATCAGTTTCCTGGGTGAGTTGAATCGCGATTCTCCTTCAAAACAGGTCACCTCTCCTTCTGGAATCTTTCTCCCACGTGTCTCCTGTCTGATCAATTTCTATGGACCGCATTCAAAGATGTCATTACCATCCTCTGCTTACCAAGTTTGTTAGTAAAACATTTACTGGAGACAGGAGACCAAGTGGAGACATAGGACGAGGTGGATATTTATATAACAAGGCCGTTTAATTACATGTAAAAATATCTTAGCACATCGTGTACACGGCACCCTCCTGTCTAATTCGTATGGAATCGTCGGGAAAGAGACCCGCTCTAGGCAGTTCATACAGATTATATAGGGAACTAGCAAAGTAGGTTGATCTGGTAGTCTGGCCTTCCGATTGGTCTATCTGGGTGGTGGGTTGTCCTGTCCAGGCCTGATGTCGACATTCCATTGGTTCTTCCCACAGTTCTTTGTCTTGTGCTCCAACCTTGAGTTGTGTGTGTGTGTGTGATTGTCATGGGGGAGGGGAGTTGTGGGTGTCGTGTATATATCTAATGAGTCCAGCATATGTCCAAGAGAAAGAGGGGGTTGTGTGCATTTCATATAAAAGATAGCTTATGTTGAGATGTTGTTATTTCAAGTTTCCAGTGTCTATTACAATTTCTTACACCAACCAGCTAACGTTAGCTATTTAGCCAACTAGCTATTAGCCTAACCAGCGTAGCCAACCAGCTAACGTTAGCTATTTAGCCAACTAGCTATTAGCCTAACCAGCGTAGCCAACCAGCACCGAGACCATTTAGAACCAAACTAACAAAACCTAATCGTGTTTGCAGATCAAAAGATCAGAGACAAACAGAATGATGGGAGAAAATTAACCTTCAGAAGTCATTGATCAATGCTGATAAAGTGACACACTGCTTCAATAATAATGAGTAGTTATTTATGATGTAAGGTGATTTGTAGAGCAGTCAGTTGGCTGTCGCCAGCAGTGTCGAACCAGCCCAACACCAAACCAATCAGGTGGTTGTTCGATGAAACGAATCTTCAGACGTCATTGATGACGTGCTGCTGATAAAGTGATACAGGCATCAACACACTGCTTTGAAGTTTAATGCTTTCAAGGCCTCGCACCTCCGGTATCAAACATAACATCCATATTGAAAAGTTGACAAAACAAAAAAGAGCAAGCAGGTTGATTTCCTCTGTCGTTTTGAGCCCACGGCAAGAAGGCACCAGAGCCCACCGTGCTAACGGGTTCCCACTAGATAACACAACCACACAGTTAATGAAAAGCATGAGGTGAAGCTTGAGCTAGATATCAACCTATCGAGCTAGTGTGACCTTCCTGGTCTCTCAAGTCAGTGAGTCAATACAGGAAGGAGCAATGGATGGATAGTTCATTTATTTCCAAAGCTGCAATGATGGGACACACACAGTATGGATGAATGATCAGTAGTGACGGGATATAAATAGCACTCCCACAGCAATTCTACATTAATCTGCCCTATAATATACCAACAAAAAAACTATTGAAATGTCTATCAAAGTCATTGTGATCGTATAGTGGATTTAACAATTCCTACTAATTCCTAATTTACTATAATAAATTAATCAATTGTTTCCATGTTTCTCATATTCACTCCATCCGAATAAACTGTCATCCATTTTAGTATCAAAATATATCAAATTAACCTGGAAAATGACTCAATGTCCCCCTCTGCTGGCGAAGAAGTTAAATACACCTAAACTAACAAAACCGGGCTGATAAACTGGCTGGTGTTCATGAGTTTATAAAACATATACTTCATACATTTGTCATAAATGACCTGCATTGATGAGACACACAGTGTGGATGAACGATCAGTAGTCGAAAGGGTAAAAATAGCACTCCTAAAGAAGATGCATTTTACAGTTAGATACCAACTTGAAAGAGGGAACTTTAGCATAAAACCCACATGGAAAACTGAGATTCGGCAAATAACATATAAAGAGAGGCTTATTTGACGCCAAACCAACAACAGTAGTTACTAAAACATAAATTGCTAATGTATGATTTAAAACGTGGATTTTATGATGTAATGTCAACTTTATATATTTCTATCCCAGGACCACTCAATTTTCAAATTCTCCAAAAACCTGCTGTGGATTACCCAGAATCCAATACTTTTATCACTGAGTGTATTACACCGAGTGTAATGTAAACACACGAGCAACGCAACGGTCTAAGGCACAGGTGTCAAACTCATTCCACGGGGGGCCGAGTGTCTGCGGGTTTTTGGTTTTTCCTTTCAGTAAAGCCCTAGACAACCAGGTGTGGGGAGTTCCTAACTAATTAGTGATGTTAATTCATCAATCAAGTATAAGGGAGGAGCGAAAACCTGCAGACACTAGGCCCTCCGTGGAATGAGTTTGACACCCCTGGTCTAAGGTATGGCATCTCAGTGCCAGAGGCGTCACTACAGACCCTGGTTCAAATCCAGGCTGTATCATAACAGGCCATGATTGGGAGTCCCATAGGGCAGCACACAATTGGCCCAGCATCGTCTGGGTTGGGGTTTGGCCGGGGTAGGCCGTCAATGTAAATAAGAATTTGTTCTTAACTGACTTGCCTAGTTAAATAAAGATTAAATATATTTAAAACATGTAGCTTCATTACACCGTTACACTGGCATACAAACTCAGAAGCACAGAGTAGATCATCCATATGACCTTGGGAAATAGTGCATTGTGGGTAGTTTAGAAGATTTCCCGAAATAAGTTTAAAAAATATGTAATCACGCAAAAACATAACTGTTTGTACTTATAGGTAACCATATCGTGACTACAACTAGCTTACTAAGTCTTTAACCACACTGTATTGTTACACTGGTGAGTAAAAACGAATGCTCCCTACACATTAACTTGTTGTCTGAAGATAAAATATACATTTTACTCAACTGCGTTACCCACTCCAGTCAACAGAAGGCGGTCTGCGATTTTAAGGCAATGCTGTTAGTGTGACGTATAATCGAGTGGACGGAACGCAATGCTGTTAGTGTGACGTATAATCGAGTGGACGGAACGCAATGCTGTTGGTGTGACGTATTTCTAGTGGACGGGACGCTTCTTTCAGCAGCAGCAACAGTTATTCAGCCACCTCGGTAGCTTGCTAGACAAAATAGCCGAACCAATAAAGCTCTTTAGACGCTTTAGTGTATATTAGCCACTGTGTTTAAAAACCCACTTCTATCGTCTAGTTAGTTATCCGATTTAATTTCATATTTACGGTGTTGTTATTAGTCAGCTAGCGGGCTTGTTAAGTTAGCATTAGCCTAGCTAGCTAACATCCCCGACCATGCGGTCACTAAGCTACTCTCCTGCTAAAGGAGATGAGGATATCACAGTAAAACAAGAAGTAGCGAGTGAGGCCGTTACTGTGAAAGAAGAGGAAGACGCGTTCAGAGTGAAAGAGGAGGAGGATGCAGTTTATGGAGTGAAAGAGGAGGGGGAGATGACTGTTACATTGAAAAAGGAGGAGGAAGAAGAGGAGGAAACTGGATATCTGGGCCCGGTTTCCCAATCGCATCTTAAGGTGTCCGATGGTTCTAACGATGAATTTAGCTATAAGATGGTTTTGAGAAACTGTTCCCTGATTAACACTAGTAAGTACAGTCTTTAATACAGAGGCACAAACTCTGCGGTTGTTGAACTGGTTTTTGGTTTTAAAGGGGAAATCTGCAATTGCTACATCCATATTGTGACTTTTAAATTATTTATTTATAGCCATTGATTCTTGAAGAATATAACACATGACTCATGAGCTTAGTTCAACTGTTTACCCCATCAGAACCCAGAATAAGCTTTTTTTACTACAATTTTTAGAAATAATGTAAAGCAACACTGTATAGCCTCAACATGGTTAAAATTATAATGTTGATATCATGGATGGTCAGTCCTTGCATCCATAGGTCTGTCTGTCTCTAGTTACATTTCTCCAACCCCATAATCATTTCATTACCAAAACAGTGGTGGAATGACAGATTTGTTATTGTTTGAACTGCAGATTGCTGGGTTGTGTGGGTTTTTTAAACAGCAACAAAATGGCTGCCCAGAGACTTGGTTTGGTAAACAGCTGAGGGATGGGGGAAGGAGAAGTGTAACCAATCAAGTGCCGAATGGTGAAAGGGCGAGAGCTGGAAATATTTTATGAAAATACTTTGAGGAACTATTGTCATTCGCAATTGATTTCATTAAGACTTTGTTTACTTGCTGTTTGAGGTGAAGAAAAAATTACTTTGAGAAGCTCCACAACTCATTAGTGGTGGTGCGTTAAGACAATCAGAAATACTATCAGACATCCCCAAATGGGCACATTTATAGGCAGGTAGACTAATCCTACTTTTATATGCGCAATCAGGTGTGCGTCCTTACTCAACATTGACAGGAGTGTTTCAAATGAAAGACAATTTAATAAATTGACAAAACTGGCGTATCTTGTGGGGTCAGGTCTGGGTGGTCTGCCAACTATCATCAGCTGATCCAGGAAATCATTTTCTGAATGCCAGTCAAATTACAAACATCACGACATGCAACAACAACCAAAGTGCTTCTTCATTCATTACTCTGGTAAAGACAGTTATGCCGTGCTCCACATTGGATCCAACATCCCTAACAAATTGGTGTTTATAATGTTATTGTCTGCTTGATTTACTGTAGGGTCCCATTAGTCTGTTTGGACACGGAGATACTTAGCTCATAATGTGTAGAGAACTGTTCCTTGATGGATAGGCTATTGTACAACACACAGCTATTTTCCTATATTTGTTGTTAGGTGAAGTTATGGGCCAATTTGGCAAACAGTGTACAAACCCTCATTGTCAGGCTGATGGAAAAGCTAGCCAAAGAGCATTTTACTGGTTGAAGTGGTTTTTAAGTACAAAGCGGTTGATTTGCGATGATGACACAAGCCTTATATTATGCAGGACATTCAAACGAGCCTTACAATTATAATCCAAAGTAGTGTGAAATGTACTCATAAGCAACCTGGACATGGAGGTTACTCCCCTGAGTTTCCCCCCATTCACATTAAGAATACATTGTGAAAAACTAAAATCTTTGCTCACCATTTTTGCTCCAGGCAGATATACTACATCCATAACTAGTGGTTTCCTCATTACCAGATATACTACGTCCATAACTAGTGGTTTCCTCATTACCAGATATACTACATCCATAACTAGTGGTTTCCTCATTACCAGATATACTACATCCATAACTAGTGGTTTCCTCATTACCAGATATACTACATCCTTAACTAGTGGTTTCCTCATTACCAGATATACTACATCCATAACTAGTGGTTTCCTCATTACCAGATATACTACATCCATAACTAGTGGTTTCCTCATTACCAGATATACTACATCCATAACTAGTGGTTTCCTCATTACCAGATATACTACATCCATAACTAGTGGTTTCCTCATTACCAGATATACTACATCCATAACTAGTGGTTTCCTCATTACCAGATATACTACATCTGTAACTAGTGGTTTCCTCATTACCAGATATACTACATCCATAACTAGTGGTTTCCTCATTACCAGATATACTACATCCATAACTAGCGGTTTCCTCATTAGCAGGGAGGAGTTTCTGCAACCAAATTGTGTTGCATCGCCCTCCTGATGCAATTTTACAAACACAGAAAGGGGCCTATATTGGAGACCAAAAGTCATCTGGCACACTGCTTAGGATTTCAACAACTTTAATAACTTATTTCGAGCCTACAATCATCGATGTTACTACTATGAAAACGAGAAAACAAGACAATTGTCAAATAATTTAACAGGCGTCAATTGTTGTACAACTTCATGGGTATCACCTTTTACCTCAAATTAACAGTGGATTTCTGCTGTTGTGGGCCTTTAACCTTCTGTCTGACATTGTCATTCACACAGGAGAGAGACGGGACTATCGTGGATCCTCTGGGGAGTCTCAACAACATCATGATGCTGACGAGGCAGAGAAGAGTCTCTCCACATCAGACCTCAAGAAACACCAGCAGAGATCCACAGGGAAGAAATCTCACTGCTGCTCTGACTGTGGGAAATGTTGCAAATCTTCATCAGAACTTAAAATACACCAGTGAACACACACAGGAGAGAAACCTTATAGCTGTGATCAATGTGGGAAGAGTTTTACTAGATCTAGCTATCTAACTATACACCATAGAACACACACAGGAGAGAAATCTTATGGCTGTGATCAATGTGGGAAGAGTTTTACTATATCTAGCTCTGACTGTACACCAGAGAACACACACAGGAGAGAAACCTTATAGCTGTGATCAATGTGGGAAGAGTTTTGCTAAATCTAGCCATCTGACTGCACACCAGAGAACACACACAGGAGAGAAATCTTATGGCTGTGATCAATGTGGGAAGAGTTTTACTCATCTAAGCAACCTGATAGTACACCGACGGGGACACACAGGAGAGAAACCATATAGCTGTGATCACTGTAGGAAGAGTTTTACTACATCTGGCTATCTAACTATACACCAGAGAACACACACAGGAGAGAAACCTTATGTCTGTGATCAATGTGGGAAGAGTTTTACTGCATCTAGCCATCTAAATAGACACCAGAGAATACACACAGGAGATAAATCTTATGGCTGTGTTCAATGTGGCAAGAGTTTTATTCAGCTACAAACCCTGAAATCACACCGGAGAACTCACACAGGAGAGAAACCTTATAGCTGTGGTCAATGTGGGAAGAGTTTTACTACATCTAGCTATCTGACTATACACCAGAGAACACACACAGGAGAGAAACCTTACAGCTGTGATCAGTGTGGGAAGAGTTTTACTACATCTAGCTATCTGACTATACACCAGAGAACACACACAGGAGAGAAGCCTTATAGCTGTGATCAATGTGACAAGAGATACTCTTATAAAAGATCTCTGATCAAACATAAGAAAATACATACATGAAGAAGTTGTTTCATGATATCAATGAAGTAATGTCACAATGTAGAATGTTTTAACATTGTAGTAGGAGTATTCTAATGATGTCACAATGTAGAATGTTTTAACATTGTAGTAGGAGTGTTTTAATGATGTCACAATGTAGAATGTTTTAACATTGTAGTAGGAGTATTTTAATGATGTCACAATGTAGAACCCTAATCGTTTGTTAAATTGATTTTAGGGAAAAAGAGGAAAAATCCAGGCTCTGAATTGAAAGAGTATTATTTATGAGATTTATCAAAAAGTGACTAACAAAAAAGAGCTGTGTTACACTTACCATGTTGGTGACCCACTTGAATCAAAATGCAACATTTCAAACTGTTTCTGCATATTGGTTATTGATTTGGACACGTTAAAACTGTGTTTTGACATTGCACTATTCCCATTTATCAAAATCTCATTCAAAAGACGTTGAAAATAAGACTATGCCCGACGTCCAGTATATGTTCTGTCCAGTATATGTTCTGTCCAGTATATGTTCTGTCCAGTATATGTTCTGTCCAGTATATGTTCTGTCCAGTATATGTTCCGTTGTTGTTGAAAGTGAAAGTTGAAAAGATGTCTTTTCGGGGCGATTTTTTTCCAATGACTTAAACTGCTTAATTTCAACGTACTTGCAGCCGATACACCTATAATCAATTTTATTAACAATCTGACATCACTCCAGAATACACCTATAATTTCATAATAGCAATAATAATTATTTCAAACATCCAGCCTGACAAAAGATACATGTTTTATTATTCCATGCCTCACCATTAAGTTAATTATTGCCAATACATATTAACAAAGGGGTGAACATTTGGTTTTGATATTTCATATTATGTAACATTTAGTAATCATTGTTATTCATGCAACCAACTTGACATTTTTGGGTACAATTATATTGACATTGTTACCCTGCTTTTATATCCAACAACATGCATATCTAGTGAACCCTGAAAAGAGAGAGAAGCTCCGCAGTGAGGTGGAAAGTTACTACGGATATCGCAGGAGTTTCCTCTTGAAATCAGACATGTCCGTGGTAAGGACAACTTGGTTGCTGTTTGTCTCAAGGGTGGGCAGTCAAATAGATTTGTGTTTTGCATTTAGCCAGTGAGTTACCATGATCACAATTTATTTTGACAAGTTTTTCTGTGTTGGATATTAGTTTTTATCTCTTATTCTTTTCTGTATTTTTTTTAAACTGCACTGTTGGGGGCTCGTAAGTAAGAGTTCCAGTGTTGTATCCGGCGCATGTGACTAATACTATTTGATTTGAGTTTTGTTTGGGCTCGTTCCAAGGGGACGAGAGTTCTAGAAGCTAGTGAGGAAAGAATGGAAATGGAAATGAAAAAGGAGAAAAAAATAATACGATTGTATATTATTATTTAGAAATGTTTTTTTCTTGTTTTTAATTGTTTACAGCCAGTAGACACCATGTTTATATTGTAGAAGGTGAAGCATTGTAGATGATTATGTGAAATGGAAGTTGTAGAGATACTCTGAATGATTGGCTATGAAAAGCCAACTGACATTTACTCCTGAGGTGCTGACCTGTTGCACCTTCAACAACCACTGTGATTATTAATATTTGACCATGCTGGTCATTTATGAACATTTGAACATCTTGGCCATGTTCTGTTATAATCTCCACCCGGCACAGCCAGAAGAAGACTGGACACCCCTCTTAAGCCTAGTTCCTATCTAGGTTTCTTCCTAGGTTCTTGTCTTTCAAGGGAGTTTTTCCTAGCCACCGTGCTTCTACACCTGCATTGCTTGCTGTTTGGGGTTTTAGGCTGGGTTTCTGTACAGCACTCTGTGACATCAGCTGATGTAAGAAGGGCTTTATAAATACATTTGATTGATTGTACAACTGAATGCATTCAACTGAAATGTGTCTTGGGAGCACTGATTGGTGTCACCTCGTTAGTCAGTATGTGTTACACCTGTGCTGGCTTGTCCATCTCGTTAGTGGGAAGGTGTTTCACCTGAGCTGGTCCAGGTTCTATTTAAGAGTGTCTGGCCCAGTGCTCCAGTTGTCTTGATAGATGTGGAGAGTCAACACCTTTTAGTTGATCCACCTTTTTGGTTTACTTCCTGTCTGTGAGTTTGGTGTGGGTTTTTCTTTTGTTTGCCTCTTCTTGGGCAGATTTAGTGGGTCTCATGGTGGTTGTCTTTTAGGTCCCAGTTGTTGTTGCTAGTCAACTTTCAGTGGACACCCCCATAGTGTCTTTCAGAACCCCTCCTAAAAAAAAAGCTTATATTTTGGGTTGGGTTGGATATATGGATGTAGCATCATATTGTTTATATTTTAATCAATGGCATTTCCTTGCAATGTTCATTAGTCTTTCAGTTGTTATTCTTCTGTTTTTTATCCTCTTATGTTTGTTGTGTACTAAATATTTCTGTTTATTTTCTTAGTTTTTTCCTGTGAAGCCATTGTGTTGCATCCATGTCTGACATGTGCTGTATAAAATAAAGCTTGATTTGAAAATATTGCATTTGATTCGAAAATATCAACAGACTCTTGGTCCATCTTAGTGTAACAGTATAACTTTAAACCGTCCCCTCGCCCCGACACAGGCGCGAACCAGGGAACCTCTGCACATCAACAACTGACACCCACAAAGCGTCGTTACCCATCGCTCCACAAAAGCCGCGGCCCTTGCAGAGCAAGGGGCAACACTACTAATAGGTTTCAGAGCAAGTGACGTAACTGATTGAAACGCTACTAGCTAGCCATTTCACATCCGTTACACTAGTATGAAAATCAGTATCAATCCCACTTTTCCAGCCTGCTGAAGGCCTGGGGAGTGGTAAACACCACCCCCGGCTCTACCAGGGGCTTGAGGTGGTCTCCCACAGCTCTGCTGGTGGAGTGGTAAACACCACCCCCGGCTCTGCTTATGTCATGTTCTGTGGCCTTGCCGTTCCATTTCTTGACTGCCCCTGCAACACAGAAATAAACACATTTAGTCATATTATATAAAACATTAAAAGTAATGGATAGGACGTAGACGGCGGACGTAAAGGTAACGTAAAGGTAATGGCGGACTAGGTAACGTAAAGGTAACGTAAAGGTAATGGCGGACTAGGTAACGTAAAGGTAACGTAAAGGTAATGGCGGACTGAACGAAGTTATGTAGAGCACCTCAAGATAAAACATAATATTCTAAATATCTGCTAAATTAGACTAAAATATTAGCACTAAATAATCTGGTGGGTGATAACCTTCAATCTGGATAATAACACAAAACAAATCCTAAGACTAGAGACATTTATCGACAAATATTACGAAAACAAGCAACACCCAAACATGACGGAGAGTAAGACAGGGGAACCGATTCAAAAACGAAAACGTGATTCCTCAACCGACACTGATGATCTAATATTCTCACCACCGGCAATGGTAAAGGTCGAAACCGATCTGTTAAAATCAATAAATGACAAACTGGGTATACTTGAATTAGTTAGTAAAGATATAAAAGAGTTGAAGGCAAGCCTAGAGATGAGTGATGAAAAAGCTGTGGCTTTGGAGAAGGAAACACACGCGCTAAAAGGGACAGTCAATAAGATTGAAACCGAAATGAATGAATTTAAAAAGGAGAACAACGTTCTGAAGGAATGCTTACTGGACATACAAACTAGATCAATGAGAGAGAATTTGGTACTTACAGGTATCCAAGAGAAAGAAGGAGAGGTTCCTGAATCTGTAGTTAGAGAATTCCTTTTTGCAGCGCTTCAGATTCCACGCGAAGTTATCGATAAGATCCAACTTGAACGTGTACACCGCCTCGGACAGAGAGGGCAGAGGTACGAACGCCCAATCGTTGCCAAATTTGCTTAATTTAAAGATAAAATAATGGTTAAAAGCCTGGGTAAAAGACTTGCTGGGACCAAAATTGGCATGAATGATCAGTTTCCGAAAGAAATTGCAGAACGGCGCAAAGTTCTGTATCCAATTTTCAAAGAAAATAGATTAAAAGCGAAACGAGTAGCTCTCGTCGTTGATAAACTATATATTGATAACCAGTTGTTCAGAGACACAAAGATTACTCCATGGTTATTTTAAATATTACAAAGTTCTCATAGATGAGGAAAATAAACACAATTCAAGCCCGGTTATTGATTGTAACAATACAATACAAAATATAGCTTTTCTATAAATCTTCACATATAACTAATTGAACACTAGCACTATTTCTACATAGTGAAGATAAAAACTAAGTAAACAGAAGGCACAGTATGTGTGGATGGTGTGGTGTGTGTTTATTTTTATTTGTTATGTTTGGAAAGTTGAGTGAGTGAGTAATGAAATAGTTGCATATCCCAGAGCCAGTGTATTGCTGTGGGCCGGGTATGAGAGGGCTTTCAATGTTGTTCAGATGATGGATATACTTTTATAATGAATTATACGTCTTATTTATTTATTGTCCTATCAGGGGGAACTACATTTTTAAAATAAATTATATCTAATTATTTATTATCCTATTTTAATGGTACGGTCCATGGCCCTATACCCTAGACACCCACATGAATGTCCCAGATACTAAGGAGAAGTCCCTAACTGTTTAATGTGCATGCTGTAAGCGGTCTGTATGCAGCCAAAATGAGGTCAGAGACCAAGAGCAGCACTGCCCCCTCAAGATTCTGAGCCTGCTTGGCAGGGTTGGTCCTGCAAAGCCAAAGCCCCCTAAAGGGAGAGCATAATAAACAAGGGAATTCTCAAAGCTGCTAATGAGAACCTTGACGACCTTGTACCCCCACCCAGGTAGTGGCAGTGCTGGCAACACTAGCTGCAGTAACCCATGGGGAGGGGGTCACACTCGGACATTCAGAGAGGGGGTATATTATTGTGGCCCTGGTGGCACGAAATCAAGTCGGACTGCATGGAGATGCTTGGGAACATGGTCAAAATGGATGACCTTATTGTGGGTGTTTCAGGAAGAAGGTGTACATTTGACCTCCATCATCTAGGATGTGACAATGGTAAATAAATCTCTACATTTATGCTCATTTTTTGCGCGGTCTTGCAGGCCTTCTCATGCAGCTGCAACTGCAAGTACATTTGTAAATCATGACCCTTTTGAGTAGGGCTCTGGGATGGTGCAATTGTTGAGAGGGTGAGCTTATGGTTGTGTGGGGGTAAGGGCTGAATGTGTGTGGGTGTATGTGTGTATCCCACAACTGTTGCGAAGGAAGAAGTAAAAGATGTTAGGGACTATAGAGGATGATTCACAGCAATATGAAATAAAAATCGAGGTGAGGGCGATAGAAATGCATTTGGCAATGGATCTGCTTCGTTTCGGTGGATGGCGCTGTGTGCACTTTTCGAAGGATGGATCCCAGTCGGTCCGGGGCTGTGCGATGCGGGGGGTCGGGGGTGGTCTGCCGGGCATTGGGATGACAACCCAACTCGAGATGGGGGCTTTTGGCGGGTGGAATAGTGGGGACCAATTGGAGGTTTGCTTAGTGGAGATGCAAATGTCATGGTACAACTATATAGACACTCAATCATTATGTTACTTTTTAATAGGACGTTTACAAACATATATTTTGATAAAAATAATTGAAAGGTGTGTCTCATTATGGTAAGTGGTGAAATAAGTATAGCCAGTTACAATTGTAATGGCTTAGCAGATAATAAGAAAAGAAGATCAGTATTTACCTGGCTAAAAGAGAAGGATTATAATATCTACTGTTTACAGGAAACCCATTCGACAGTTTTAGATGAAGTTTTGTGGAAAAAGAACTGGGGGGGCGAAATATATTTCTCCCATGGGCAAAGAAATTCAAAAGGGGTGATGGTTTTAATTAATAATAACTTTGATCCAAATGTGCAACTTGTCCAAACAGATCCTCAAGGTAGATGGATTATTTTAAATATGTTATTGGACAATAAACATATATGGCTTATTAACCTATACGGTCCGAATAATGATGATCCAAGCTTCTTTGACAATATATATAAGAATGTATCAACTCAACAAGCAACACTAGACTCTATTATTATAGTGGGAGATTTTAATACGGTCTTAAATACCTCTATGGACCGGAAAGGAAATCACACTACAAACTATCACCCTCAGGCACTTAAGGAAATCAGGAATGTCATGGATATATT
The DNA here is from genome assembly GCF_016432855.1 of Salvelinus namaycush. Taxonomy (NCBI): domain Eukaryota; kingdom Metazoa; phylum Chordata; class Actinopteri; order Salmoniformes; family Salmonidae; genus Salvelinus; species Salvelinus namaycush. The sequence continues at coordinate 67,864 of NW_024061359.1, read as the reverse complement.
GGAATTAGTGGATATATGGAGACTTAAATACCCTGACCTAGTGAGATATACATGGCGGAGGCTTAATCAAGCTAGTCGCCTTGACTACTTTCTTATATCATTCTCTCTGGCACCAAAAGTTAAAAAGTGTTTGATAGGGGACAGAATGCGGTCGGACCATCACATAATTGGCATATATATTACTCTTACAGAATTTCCACGTGGGCGAGGATATTGGAAATTTAATCAAAGCCTACTAGATGATAAATTGTTTAGAACTAGGACAGAAGAATTTATAACTGACTTTTTTAGACATAACATAGGTACAGCAGATCCCCATATTGTATGGGACACTTTTAAGTGTGCCTTTAGAGGCCATGCAATTCAGTACTCATCTATAAAACAAAAGCAATTTTGATCAAAAGAGTCCATATTAACAAAGGAAATTGAAGGACTAACAGTACAGTTAGATAACAATAAAAACGGTACCATAGAGGCACAGAATAAGTTAGAGGAAAAACAAAAAGAAATGGAGGAACTTATTCAAGAAAGATCCAGTGTAATATATTATAAAAATAAAGCGAACTGGATGGAATATGGGGAAAAATGCACCAAATTCTTTTTCAATCTTCAATATAGAAATGCTACCAAAAAAAACGTATTAAAACTTGTTACAAATGATGGAGTCACGCATGATTCACCAAATGATATTTTGAAAGAGGAAGTAAAGTACTTTAAGAATATGTTTTCGTTTCAGGCTCCTCCATCTCCACTAACTGAAACTAATTGTATGGATTTTTTCCCTAATAATAAGGTAAAATTAACATCTGTACAGAAAGACTCATGTGAAGGCCTAATTACAGAGGAGGAACTACTTGATGCAATTGGGGCCTTTAAGGATGGGAAAACTCCAGGACTGGATGGCATACCAGTGGAAGTATACAAACATTTTTTTGATATACTCAAAGGACCATTATTAGCTTGTTTTAACCACTCCTATATAAATGATAGATTATCAGACACGCAACAAGAAGGTGTGATATCATTATTACTGAAACAGGACCCAAGTGGTATATATAAAGATCCAGTCCATTTAAAAAATTGGAGACCTCTTACACTTCAGTGTTGTGATGCAAAAATCCTAGACAAAATGCTTGGCGCATAGAATAAAAAAAGTTTTGTCAGATATTATTCATCCTAATCAGACAGGTTTTTTACATGGACGATACATTGGAGATAATATAAGGCAAGTACTGGAAACAATAGAACACTATGAAATATCGGGGACACCAGGCCTGATTTTCATAGCTGATTTTGAAAAGGCTTTTGATAAAGTACGACTGGAGTTTATATATAAATGCCTAGAATATTTTAATTTTGGGGAATCTCTTATAAAATGGGTAAAAATTATGTATAGTAACCCTAGGTGTAAAATAGTAAATAATGGCTACATCTCAGAAAGTTTTAAACTATCTAGAGGAGTAAAACAAGGTTGTCCACTATCGGCATATCTATTTATTATTGCCATCGAAATGTTAGCTGTTAAAATTAGATCAAACATTAATATTAAGGGATTAGAAATCCAGGGCCTAAAAACTAAGGTGTCATTGTACGCTGATGATTCATGTTTTCTTTTAAAACCACAACTAGAATCTCTCCACGGCCTCTTAGAGGATCTAGATACATTTGCTATCCTCTCTGGATTAAAACCAAATTATGATAAATGTACCATATTACGTATTGGATCACTAAAAAATACACATTTTACATTGCCATGTAGTTTACCAATTAAATGGTCTGACGGAGATGTGGACATACTCGGTATACAAATCCCAAAAGAAAGAAATGATCTCACTCCAATAAATTTTTATAGAAAGTTAGCAAAAATAGATAAGATTTTGCTACCATGGAAAGGAAAATACCTGTCTATTTGTGGGAAAATCACCCTGATTAACTCTTTAATCATATCACAGTTTACCTATTTGCTTATGGTTTTGCCTACACCTAGTGACCTGCTTTTTAAATTATATGAACAAAAAATATTCAATTTTATTTGGAACGGCAAGCCAGATAAAATTAAAAGGGCCTATTTATATAACGAATATGAATTCGGAGGGCAGAAATTATTAAATATTAAAGCATTAGACCATTATGACATCACTAAAGGCATCAGTCATTCAGAAGTTATACTGAAATCCAAACTGGTTCTCTAGTAGATTGGTACGAATGTCTCATCCTATGTTCAAGAAGGGCCTTTTTCCCTTTATTCAGATTACACCTGCTCAATTTCGGTTGCTTGAAAAGGAAATAATCTCCAAAATATCTTTATTTTTTAAACAAGCCTTAGAAAGTTGGTTGCAATTTCAGTTTAATCCACCTGAAAGGACGGAACAAATAGTACAACAAATATTGTGGTTAAATTCAAATATAGTAATTGATAAAAAAACTGTATTTATCGAAGAAATTTTAAAAAAAGGTATAATTTTTGTGAATGATATCATAAATAGGACTGGTGGAGTAATGTCACACATGCAGCTAATACAGACATATGGAAATGTCTGCTCTACCCAAAATTACAACCAATTAATTGCAGCATTACCACAAAAATGGAAGAGGCAGGTAGAAGGGGATAAAAGTAAGGAACTTGTATGTCGGCCTTATATTAAAGAACATAAATGGTTAAAGAAAAGTGTGATAAATAAAAACATATACCAATTTCATTTAAGGACCAAAAACTTACAGCTGTGCCATATAAATTGCAAAATAGTTGGGAAGAGATTTTCGATGTACCCATTCCATGGCACATGGTTTATGAATTGATACGCAAAACAACGCCGGATTCAAAACTTCGAATTTTTCAATTCAAATTATTGTACAAAATTCTTGCAACTAATAGAATGTTATATATATGGGGGATACAATCTTCCCAGCTCTGTAGATTCTGCTGTGAGGAGGCAGAGTCATTAGATCATTTATTTTGGTATTGTCCATATGTAGCTCGTTTTTGGTCACAGGTCCAGGAATGGTTGAAGAATTGCAACATTTGCCTAGAACTAACGCTACAGATAGCAATACTGGGGGATTTGAAAAGCCATAGTCAATCAATCAATAATATAATAATTATTTTAGCAAAAATGTTTATTTTTAATTTACAATCCGTGGAAGCTATGAGAATAGGAAGATTCAAATCTTTTGTGAAGCATCACAGCACAGTTGAAAAATATATGGCAAATAAAAATCCGAAATGGATGATGTTGGAAGATAGATGGGAAAGGTTGAGTGGAGCTGAAGGGTGGGACTAATAACAAGATAAACAATGTAGGGCATACGGGATCTGTGAAATATGTATAGGTGCGGAGCTATTGTGAAATAGCACAGTTACAAGTGGAAATCAAACTGGATGGACAACAGAAATAGAGGAAGGACTAAGAACAAACAAGAGAGAACTATTATAAAGTAGACTGTGTCTGTAAAATGTGTATAAGATGTATAAATTGAAGGTAAAAACAGAAATGTTTATCAGTTTACTCCAATTGGGGGATCGGTGGTAGGGTTTGCGGGGAATAAGAATAAAGGTATACTCTTTAAAAAAAAGTATGCATGTCTATGTAGGTATGTGTATGTATATATGTATGCATACGTGAATGGATATATATATTTACCCCAAAAAATATGGGGGATTGGAAATGATGCAGACAATTACATTGGAAGCAACATTCTTTCCGCAATATTAAGCTGATCCACCCCAAAAAAAAACAAAAAAAATAAAAAAAATAAATAAATAAAAAGTAATGGATATGGAGCATCTATGGCCTCAGTTACACCTGGCACCTAAATGTGACTTCTGTCATCCGATCACTCCAAGCTCCATTAGGTTCAGATCTACCAGGATGGGCCTTTGACAGTCTGGACGCAGTCAGGCCATTGAATATAAATAAGCAATGTAAAGAGGTGGGGTGAATGAGTGGGGAAAAGTACATTCTACACAAATGACCTTCATAATAGCAAAGAACAAATGTGTGTGCCTAAGGGGAAATTAACTTTCATACAGCCAAATGGGGTGAGAAATTACACCAATATCAGTGAACAATTTGCACTAATGTAAATAAACATAGATGATGGAACATATTCCCTTTAGCTTATGTGATGAACTACTAAGGGGACATAAATATTTACCATCTAAACCATGTGTGACCTCTCACCTCTCTGGCTGTAGAAGTGTTCTTCCTAACCAGTCCCTCAACAGCTCTCTGACTGAGCTCCACCCTCACTGGGTCTTCAGAGGAGAGGAAGGCTGAGAAGGGATGGAAGGATGAATGGATCAGTCAGTCAATAAAGTGTAGAGCTGCTGTCTATGCTGTCTGACAAAATCACTATTTTAGTTGTTAATTAAAGTAAATAAGGCTTAATGACTGCTGAATACCAACTATCAATCACTTAGATCATGTATACGTCCCTAGCCCATTGAAGTTGACATTTAAAATGGTTAAGGTAGGGTTTAAGGTTAGGGTTTAGGGTAGGGATGTCCCAAGGATTCCAGATAGCATTGACCATTGTGCATTCTTCTGTCTCTGTTACATAGCAGGTGTAAAATAAACAGACAAGACAAGTAGACACGCAGTGCATTATGGTCATTGTAGTTTAACAAATGGCATCTAATTATGCCAATCTGTATGTGGGGTTGTTAGAGAAGAATGTGATTGTCAGCCCTAACAATCCATTCTAGCACCTCATCAGGCTCTGTAAAAGTCTTCATTGATGACGTGTTCCTTCTATTCCAGGGGACAGCAGAGGAACTTCATCGATTCCACTCCTTCATCAATACAAGCAGTGAACATCTGAAATTCATCCTCACCTTTGATGCGCATGAAACAAGTTATCTGGACATTTTGATTAAGAGGGAGGGGTGTGGCTTTAGCACAGACCTATACAGGAAGCAGACGGACAGGAATTCCCTGTTACGCAGAGACAGCTTCCACCCTACACCCCTAAAAAAAACAATTGTAATACTTGAGTATTACGAAAATATTTAAAATGTACATTTGTAATTTTAATTTTGTAAATTTAAAACAAAAACATAACTGTTTGTACCACACTGTGTTGATACCCTTTAACTTTTTGTCTGAAAATAAAATCTACATTTTCCTCAACTGCGTCCAGTCAGCAGATGGACTAGATGCCGCTTAGGCCGCCCGTTGTGACTCCGTCAAGAATTCAGCAGAGCAAGTTTGTATGAAGGTCAGGTTATTAAATGAGTACATAGTTCAATAGTAATATCCTCTAAAACGCTCTGGTGACAAACTTTGCTGCCCTGTTTCCAGTTGTCCACATGGCTGGGAGAACCTATTCAAGTATGTAAATAGATTTGGAAAATGTAAAAACAACGATGTATTATTAGCTAACTAACTACAGTGCAGGCTAACTCAAATTAGCTGCTAATGAGCTAGCTAGTTGGCTAGCTAATACTGTATAGATAGATAGCTAGCTATCTAGCCAACTTCACATACTGTATAGATAGATAGATAGCTAAGTGCTTCTATCAATCAATCAATCAAGTTTATTTTATATAGCCCTTCGTACATCAGCTAATATCTCGAAGTGCTGTACAGAAACCCAGCCTAAAACCCCAAACAGCAAGCAATGCAGGTGTAGAAGCACGGTGGCTAGGAAAAACTCCCTAGAAAGGCCAAAACCTAGGAAGAAACCGAGAGGAACCAGGCTATGAGGGGTGGCCAGTCCTCTTCTGGCTGTGCCGGGTGGAGATTATAACAGAACTATGCCAAGATGTTCAAAATGTTCATAAGTGACAAGCATGGTCAAATAATAATCATGAATAATTTTCAGTTGGCTTTTCATAGCCGATCCGTGTGCAGCCTTCTACACCTGCATTGCTTGCTGTTTGGGGTTTTAGGCTGGGTTTCTGTACAGCACTTCGAGATATTAGCTGATGTACGAAGGGCTATATAAAATAAACTTGATTGATTGAAGTGAATTAAATATCACCAGCTACTTAACTTCATATTAGCTATCTATTTATCACTGTAAAAAACAAACTCCAAATGCATTTGTAGGTAGCTAGCTAACAGCCATGGAGGGTGAAAGGATAGCAGCCCCAACTGTCAGTGAGAGAGGAGGCTATTCTGGATAGGGAAGGTACTTTTGTGTAGTTCCTGTCCCTAGAAGTGAGGACGGAGATAATAGTAACATAATATTCAGTGTGGTGTAATTTGACTATAATGAAGTGTGTTTCTTGTGAGGTTTTCTGTCCTCAGATAAAGAGCGCTATGAAAGCCAGTCTACATATGAAGAGGTCCCAATGAAGAGCAGTGGTTCTCAGTCCTGGGGACTCAAAGAGGCACATTGTTGTTTTTGTCTCAGCACTGCACAGCTGATTCAAATGATCAACTCATCATCACGCTTCAAGTGGTATTTATGTATTCATTTGTGATGTCATCCTTGATATGATCCTGTTATTGTCACATGCTACACATGCACATATGTGTGCCCATGCATCTATCAATCCAATGTTATCATGATTTGTTATCAGGGATATTATACTTTAGTAATCCACAATGACCTGGTGATGTAACAGTCTAATAATTACATTGTCTTCCATATTCCTACAGATACCTTGTAACTGGAGATTCCTTCAAAACGATTGCCTACAGTTACCGTGTAGGGCACTGCAAGGTTGGGTGACCAGGGTCATCTGGGACTGCCTCCTGGAGGAATTCAGGTGTGTGAAGGCTACCTGTGTCCTGCGTAACTTCATGAGGATGGACACGAGGACAAGGAGGGGATCTGCAGCTCGCCACCGTGTCCCAGAGGAGAAGTCTGCTGCTCTGCAGGATGTTTCAAGGATGGGGTCCAACAACGCAGCAAGAGAGGCAATCCGTGTGCAGGAGATCTTCACCTCCTACTTCTTCAAAGAGGGTGCTGTTCCCTGGCAACACCATAGACTACACTATGCACAACCAAAGGCTCTTTTAAGAGGGTGCTGTTCCCTGGCAACACCATAGACTACACTATGCACAACCAAAGGCTATTTTAAGAGGGTGCTGTTCCCTGGCAACACCATAGACTACACTATGCACAACCAAAGGCTCTTTTAAGAGGGTGCTGTTCCCTAGCAACACCATAGACTACACTATGCACAACCAAAGGCTCTTTTAAGAGGGTGCTGTTCCCTGGCAACACCATAGACTACACTATGCACAACCAAAGGCTCTTTTAAGAGGGTGCTGTTCCCTAGCAACACCATAGACTACACTATGCACAACCAAAGGCTCTTTTAAGAGGGTGCTGTTCCCTGGCAACACCATAGACTACACTATGCACAACCAAAGGCTCTTTTAAGAGCCATCCACATTGCAATAAGAGTATTCTTCCATTTACTTAGCTATGTCAACTGCAGTTATTCAATTCATAGTTTCTCTCCCTTTGATTTCTACTTCTCATGTGAGGGTGCTGTTTAGGTAAGGGTGTGATGTCTGTGCAAAAACAAAACAGGCTGTTTTAAATCACCCATATTGAAAAAATGTAGAACAATTAGACACCCTATAACCCACACCTACACACTCATGTATCAATCTGATTGATGGATTGTGTTGTGCAGTAAACAGGCTCAGGTGTATAACTGTGGCTCCTTCCACCTTCAAAGAATAGGCAAGAGGGCCAACCATGGAGAATAGTAAGACACTTCATTATTTCTATAACTACGCTATATTGTTTGTCCTTGTGTGTCCGTTCATGTTTTTCAGCATAAAGTACTCTGCAGCCACTTAGTGTGGTGTGGACACCAGGTGAAGCCACACACAGATTCCTGTTGAACACTGTCACTTTAACTACCTTATTTTCTCAATAACAGTCTCTCTCCTTCACTTCATCCCTCTCTCCCCTTCTCCCTAAATCCTCTAGGTTATATCAGCTGTTTCGGTGAACCCCTCCTGCATCTGAACTGGCTACATAGAGGGCACAGCATGATCAGATGTGAGAGGTCACTTGGTCAGGTCAACAGGAAGTATTATTAAAGAGATGCTTTACATTGAAATACAGATAGATGCAGTAGTCCCAGAGTTAATGATCCAAGGTCAGTTTATATTATACAGGAAGTATTATTAAAGAGATGCTTTACATTGAAATACAGACAGAGATGCAGTAGTCCCAGAGTTAATGATCCAAGGTCAGTTTTGCATTTCACCTCCTGATTGATGACTAACAATGTTAGAATAAAAACTAAAAACACAAGGCTTAAACATGCTCTCTCTCTCCATCTGTCTCTCGTCTGCAGATATGTTTTGATGTGAGAGGATGCCAACCCCCAGTCCCATCATCGCCACCTCACCCTCTTTTAAGATAACCTTTGGGTCGACTAGAGACACTATTATGTAATTGTGATGAACTGAGAGAATATTTAGGTAGCACTGTGTTTCATTAATCATGTGCTGCCTTCCCTGCTCCTATGTGCTTACCTCTTTCCCTTTCTGTCTTTTACACCTCTCTCTCCACCTCCTCTTTCTTCCTCTGTTTTTATAACAACAGATGTGCATTGAAGGACAGATTGAACTTGTATTTATAACACTTGGATAATGAGCTTTTCAATAAAGCGTTTCACATTCTCTACTGGTTGAAATGAAGTGTAATGTGATGAAATACTCCACCTATCCTGTGTTTATCAGATCAATGCAGATGAAGGGCATTAGATGTTGAGATGAACCGGTGTTGGAGTATTTACATGATGCATAGGAAGTGTAGTGTTCTGGTTTTTAACATTATATTTCTGTATATATGAATTAACTAGTTAAATCCTGTTTCTAGTCTATTAGTTACAATGTGTAACCATTGATGTCCCAGGACCAAGATTGGTAAACACTGTTGAAGTGTATAATTGTAATACATACATGAAGACACAGCGTCATTCAAAGACTGGAATTTGATTCTCCTGGTATTGGATATGACTGAATAATCATCTCAAAGACATTTATACCTAAACTGCACCTTTATTTGCCAAGGTAGAGTACATGATCAGTGAATATATTAAATGTACAGGCTACAATGTGGGGATCTCATGCATGGTAATAACTACATGTATATACGACTTGCATCCTTGGTACAACATGATATTATATTCTACTCAATCCATAGGCTTCATTAATGTCATTCAGGCTGTTTTGAAGTTGATTCAAATGGCTATGATAGCTGAGGTTCATAGCTAGGTTCTGAACTAATATGTATACCAAACGTTTGGGTCCATACACAGATCGGCTAGATAGCTAGCTACACATCCATGGGCATACAGGGATTTTAATCATCCACTGCACAATAAGCAAGAACATAGCTAGCTACGTTATTTCATATATCTGCATAGCAAATATCAGCAAGGCAAGCTTACAAAATTGTACATTCAATTTGCAGTAAATTCTTCAGCTAGCTAGATTCTATACATCCACTGTTTCCCAAAACGACAGCCTGGTTTGCTGGTTGTTTCAGGAGTACCTAAAACAACCAGAATTACAATTTTGTACTCATGTCACAACACCCATAAAGCTAGCTGGCTAATGTTAGCTTGGTCAGCTAGCTGGCTAATGTTAGCTGGGTCAGCTAGCTGGCTAATGTTAGCTGGGTCAGCTAGCTGGCTAATGTTAGCTTGGTCAGCTAGCTGGCTAATGTTAGCTGGGTCAGCTAGCTGGCTAATGTTAGCTGGGTCAGCTAGCTGGCTAATGTTAGCTAGTCAGCTAGTTGGCTAATGTTAGCTGGGTCAGCTAGCTGGCTAATGTTAGCTAGTCAGCTAGCTGGCTAAATCATGATTTTCGTAAATGAACTATGATGAAAAAAAATGCATAATCGTTTGTCTCTACATGAACTAACATTCCTGTCAACTGTACATGTTTTTGCATGATTAGTTATGACGTTATAATCCCTTACATTTGCTTCCATCCTAGTATTTCTGTCCGCCATCTTTGATGCAGTTCAGTTCTGTGCAGGGGTACCCCTCTCTTCTGGTATTTCTGTCCGCCATCTTTGATTCAGTTCTGTGTAGGCGTACCCCTCTCTCCTAGTATTTCTGTCCACTATCTTTGATCCAGTTCAGTTCTGTGTAGTGGTACCCCTCTCTCGAAGTATTTCTTTCAGGGATCTTTGCTGAAGAAAGTCTAACAGTCACTAGTGAAGCAGCAGCCTCCCCCGGCCCTAGTGCCGGCCCGGTAAGAAGTTTAAGATGCGATGAAACGGTTGACAAAAAAAAGAAATCACAGAAAAAATATATTGACTGATATTGATTTATTTAGGGGGGGCTAATTAACATTTTAGTTCTAGTGACGTCCCTGACTCCTATCCTTTAACTTTTTGTCTGAAAATAAAATATACGTTTTTCTTAACTGCGTTACCCACTCCAGTCAGCAGATGGCGGTCTGCGACTTTAAGGCAATGCTGCTACCGTGGCGTATAATCTAGTGGACGGAACGCTTCTTTCAACAGCAGCAACAGACAGTCAGCAACCTCGGTAGCTTGCTAGCCAAAATAGCCGAACCAATAAAGCTCTTTAGACGCTTTAGTGTATATTAGCCACTGTGTTTTAAACCCTCGTCTGTCGTCTAGTTAGTTGTCGATTTAATTTCATATTTACGGTGTTGTAGTTATTAGTCAGTTAGCGGGCTGGTTAAGTTAGCATTAGCCTAGCTAACATCCCCGACCATGCGGTCACTAAGCTACTCTCCTAAAGAAGAGGAGATCTGCTGGACGAAGAAAGAGGTTATGTGGCTAAACATTGTCGTGAAAGAGGAGGAAGAGGATGTCAAAATACAAAAACAGGTAGACGGTGAGGCTGTTACAGTGAAAGAAGAAGAGAAAGACGTTTCAGTGAAAGTAGAGGAAGATGCGTTCAGAGTGAAAGAGGAGGAGGATGTTACAGTGAAAGAGGAGGAGAAAGAGGAAGATTCTGTTTTTGGAGTGAAAGAGGAGGAGGGGGAGATGACTGTCACATTGGAGGAAGGGGAGGATGAAGATGAGGAAACTGGATATCTGGGCTCGGTTTCCCAAACGCATCTTAAGGCATCCAATGGGTCTAACGATGAACGGGCCCTGATTAACACTAGTAAGTACTGTCTTAAAAACAAAGGCACAAACTCTGCAGTTGTTGAACTGATGTTTGGCTTTATAGGGGACATATGCAATTGCTACATTCTTATTGTGACTTTGCAATTCTTCAGGAAATGTGCGTGGCTTTAACGTTTTCAGATTTGAAGAAAATGGGGGAAAATATGCGGCCGAAGTCCAACGAGAGAGCGGATACAAATGAACTGCTTTAAATAATCATGACAAATGTTGAGCAATGTAATGAAGTAATGACTTTTCAAATAAGTTACCTTACACGTTATATGACTATTGTTGTTCACTTGACAATCTTAAGACAAATGTCAAATAATGAACATTCATTACAGAAGTCATTGTTTGTACAACATCATGGCTACACATCACCTTTTACAGTGGATTTCTGCTGTTGTGGGCCTTAAACCATCTGTCTGACTTGTTGTTCACACAGGAGAGAGACGTGACTATCGTGGATCCTCTGGGGAGCCTCAACAACCTCATGATGCTGAGGAGGCAGAGAAGAGTCTCTCAAAGTTGAAACACCAGCAGAGAACCACAGGGAAGAAATCTCATTGCTGCTCTGACTGTGGGAAAGGTTGCACATCTTCATCAGAACTTAAAATACACCAGAGAACACACACAGGAGAGAAACCTTATAGCTGTGATCAATGTGGGATGAGTTTTACTACATCAAGCCATCTGATTCGACACCAGAGAACACACACAGGAGAGAAACCTTATAGCTGTGATCAATGTGAGAAGAGTTTTACTACATCTTGCTATCTGACTGTACACCAGAGAACACACACAGGACAGAAGCCTTATATCTGTGATCAATGTGGGAAGAGTTTTCCTACATCTAGCCAGCTGACTTCACACCAGAGAACACACACAGGAGAGAAACCTTATAGCTGTGATCAATGTGGGATGAGTTTTACTACATCAACCCATCTGATTCGACACCAGAGAACACACACAGGAGAGAAGCCTTATAGTTGTAATCATTGTGAGAAGAGGTTTCCTTCATCTAGCCAGCTGACTTCACACCAGAGAACACACACAGGAGAGAAACCTCATAGCTGTGATCAATGTGACAAGAGATACTCTGATAAAAGATATCTGATCAAACATCAGAAAATACATACATGAAGAAGTTGTTTCATGATATCAATGAAATAATGTCACAATGTAGAATGTTTTAACATTGTAGTAGGAGTATTTTAATGATGTCACAATATAGAATGGTTTAACATTGTAGTAGGAGTATTTTAATGATGTCACAATGTAGAATGTTTTAACATTGTAGTAGGAGTATTTTAATGATGTCACAATGTGGAATGTTTCAACATTGTAGTATGGGTATTTTAATGATGTCACAATATAGAATGTTTTAACATTGTAGTGGGAGTATTTTAATGATGTCACAATGTGGAATGTTTCAACATTGTAGTATGGTTATTTTAATGATGTCACAATATAGAATGTTTTAACATTGTAGTAGGAGTATTTTAATGATTATCCTAATCGTTTGCCCTGTTCAATTGATTGCAGCATGATATGGATATTAGCCTCAGGGGAAATCCAGGCTCTGAATTGAAAGAGTATTATTTAACAAAAAGTGACTAACAAAAAAAGAGCTGTGTTACACTTACTGTGTTGGTGACCCACTTTAATCAAAATGCAGCTCTTCAAAATGTAGCTAGCTGTTTTCTACAAGTTGAAAAAGCTGCTTGTTTAAAAAAATACATGTAATATGATAATTGTTGCAGATGTTTGTGTATATACACACATGAAAGCAGTATAATAATTTGGTCTATAATCAATTTTATTAACAATCTGACATCACTCCAGTATTTCTTGACAACATTCAAATGCTAATTGTCTTTAGTCCACTACTGAAGAAGCATGACTCAAATCACCTCATATTTCAAACATTCAGCCTGACAAAAGATACATGTTTTATTATTCCATGCCTCACCATTAAGTTAATTATTGCCACTACATATTAACAAATGGGTGTCCATTTGGTTTTGATTTTCATATTTACAATTATGTAACATTTAGTAATCATAATTATTTATGCAACCAGCTGAACATTTTTGTGTACAATTATATTGACAATGTTGCCCTGCTTTTAGAATATCAGGATTCATTCTCAGATGTGCTAACCCAAATGCATGACATTGGGGACTGGGCCCCGATCCAACAACATGCCTATCGAGTGAACCCTGAAAAGAGAGAGATTCTCCGCAGTGAGGTGGAAAGTTACTACGGATATTGCAGGTGTTGGTTGCTGATTGTCTCAAGGGTGGGCAGTCAACAAGTTTTGCGTTTAGCCAGTGCGTTGCCATGGATCACAATTTATTTTGTTCCAAGGGGACGAGAGTTTTAGAACTAAGTGAGTTTTAGGAAGAGTTCTAGAAGCTTGTGGGGGAAAATATAGGATCTATTTGTTGTTTTAGGGGGGAAAGTGTTACATTCTTTAGTTTTTCCATTTATGTTTTGAGGTTGGACGTTATCACATCTAGCTCGTTTAGCCCGTATAGCTCGTTAGCACGTAGGGCGCACTGATTGGTGTCACCTCGTTAGTCAGTATGTGTTACACCTGTGCTGGCTTGTCCATCTCGTTAGTGGGAAGGTGTTTCACCTGAGCTGGTCCAGGTTCTATTCAAGAGTGTCTGGCCCAGTGCTCCAGTTGTCTTGATAGATGTGGAGAGTCAACACCTTTAGTTGCTCCACCTTTTTGGTTTACTTCCTGTCTTTAATGTCTTTAAGTTTGGTGTGGGTTTTTCTTTTGTTTGCCTCTTCTTGGGCAGATATGGTGGGTGTCTTTTAGGTCCCAGTTGTTACCAGTCAATTTTCAATCGATGCCCCCGTAGTGTCTTTCAGAGCCCCTCCTAAAAAACAAGTTATGTTTTGGGTTGGATGTAGCATCATATTGTTAATATTTTAATCAATGGCATTTCCTTTGCAATGCTCATTAGTCTTTCAGTTGTTCTTCGTTTTTTTATCCTCAATATTTCAGTTTATTTTCATTCTTTTCTCCTGTGAAGCCATTGTGTTGCATCCATGTCTGAAATGTGCTGCATAAATAAAGCTTGATTTGACTTCAACAAATGAACCCAATGACTGACCAATCAACAGACTCTTGGTCCCTCTTAGTATTTGTTAATGAATAGAATACAGTATATACATATGAGATGAGTAATACATAGACTAAGATACAGTAGAATAGGATAGAATACAGTATATGAGATGAGTAATGCCAGATATGTAAACATGCAGGAGATCCACGAAGGAAAGATAGTGATGGTGCTCAGTGACGTTGTTGCAAATGGTGGGGAACAACCAATCACGATGAGGGATTGCCAGCTGTGAACGCTTTAGCATGCTGGAGACAACCATGGAGAATGTGAATCAAGTGTTCCAATGGTAAAACGTTTGATTTAATTACATCAAGTGTGCCAATGGTAAAACGTTTGATTTAATTACATCAAGCGTCCCAATGGTAAAACGTTTGATTTAATTACATCAAGTGTTCCAATGGCAAAACGTTTGATTTAATTACATCAAGTGTTCCAATGGCAAAACGTTTGATTTAATTACATCAAGTGTTCCAATGGTAAAACGTTTGATTTAATTACATCAAGTGTTCCAATGGTAAAACGTTTGATTTAATTACATCAAGTGTTCCAATGGTAAAACGTTTGACTTAATTACATCAAGTGTTCCAATGGTAAAACGTTTGATTTAATTACATCAAGTGTTCCAATGGTAAAACGTTTGATTTAATTACATCAAGTGTTCCAATGGTAAAACGTTTGATTTAATTACATCAAGTGTTCCAATGGTAAAACGTTTGATTTAATTACATCAAGTGTTCCAATGGTAAAACGTTTGATTTAATTACATCAAGTGTTCCAATGGTAAAACGTTTGATTTAATTACATCAAGTGTTCCAATGGTAAAACGTTTGATTTAATTACATCAAGTGTTCCAATGGTAAAACGTTTGATTTAATTACATCAAGTGTTCCAATGGTAAAACGTTTGATTTAATTACATCAAGTGTTCCAATGGTAAAACGTTTGATTTAATTACATCAAGTGTTCCAATGGTAAAACGTTTGATTTAATTACATCAAGTGTCCCAATGGTAAAACGTTTGATTTAATTACATCAAGTGTTCCAATGGTAAAACGTTTGATTTAATTACATCAAGTGTTCCAATGGTAAAACGTTTGATTTAATTACATCAAGTGTTCCAATGGTAAAACGTTTGATTTAATTACATCAAGTGTTCCAATGGTAAAACGTTTGATTTAATTACATCAAGTGTTCCAATGGTAAAACGTTTGATTTAATTACATCAAGTGTTCCAATGGTAAAACGTTTGATTTAATTACATCAAGTGTTCCAATGGTAAAACGTTTGATTTAATTACATCAAGTGTTCCAATGGTAAAACGTTTGATTTAATTACATCAAGTGTTCCAATGGTAAAACGTTTGATTTAATTACATCAAGTGTTCCAATGGTAAAACGTTTGATTTAATTACATCAAGTGTCCCAATGGTAAAACGTTTGATTTAATTACATCAAGTGTTCCAATGGTAAAACGTTTGATTTAATTACATCAAGTGTTCCAATGGTAAAACGTTTGATTTAATTACATCAAGTGTTCCAATGGTAAAACGTTTGATTTAATTACATCAAGTGTTCCAATGGTAAAACGTTTGATTTAATTACATCAAGTGTTCCAATGGTAAAACGTTTGATTTAATTACATCAAGTGTTCCAATGGTAAAACGTTTGATTTAATTACATCAAGTGTTCCAATGGTAAAACGTTTGAGTTCATTGTGACACGGTCACGTTGCTGTTTATTGCCACGTTGGGATGCAACCTTTTTTTAACCAGTTCTGATGGTTGTTAAAAGTGGGATTTTGACATTATTATCGTTAAATCAACACACTGGACACTCCCAACACTCCCACCTATCAATCTCTTTGGCACCGTAGACATCAAGTCACTTGACAGTAATGTTCCATACAATGTTGCATTCCATTTTTGAAAGGTCATTTTTCATTGAAGACAATGAAAGTTATTAACATTCCATAAAATTTTAAATCAAGGCTGAGGCTCAAATAGTCGCCTTCACTTTACTTAAAGTGTAGGAAGCAGTGGAGTAAAACAATTTACTCACCAACAACAGCATTGCCTTAAAGTCCCACATGATGATGTAATGACATCACAATACCCCATAATGACATCACAATACCCCATAATGACATCTACATGAGCAGTATAGACCTAGTCTGTTCATTATATACATCTACATGATGTATTGTTACACCATGTAGGAGCAGTATAGACCTAGTCTGTTCATTATATACATCTACATGATGTATTGTTACACCATGTAGGAGCAGTATAGACCTAGTCTGTTCATTATATACATCTACATGATGTATTGTTACACCATGTAGGAGCAGTATAGACCTAGTCTGTTCATTATATACATCTACATGATGTATTGTTACACCATGTAGGAGCAGTATAGACCTAGTCTGTTCATTATATACATCTATATGATGTATTGTTACACCATGTAGGAGCAGTATAGACCTAGTCTGTTCATTATATACATCTACATGATGTATTGTTACACCATGTAGGAGCAGTATAGACCTAGTCTGTTCATTATATACATCTACATGATGTATTGTTACACCATGTAGGAGCAGTATAGACCTAGTCTGTTCATTATATACATCTACATGATGTATTGTTACACCATGTAGGAGCAGTATAGACCTACAGTAGCTAGCTACTTATTTAGATTTAGTTTGACTTAATGTAACTGCCTTAAATGTGCTGTAGTAACCATTTTTTATTCGCACTAATCAATCAACACATTCCTGTCTTTGTATGTCTCAATATAATGGTATTATTTAATTACATCCATTTACAATAATCTTTGTCTGAAAATAGAATATGATCCTCAACTGCGTTTCCCCTCCAGTCAGCAGACGGCGATGTGCGTCTTTCAGGCGACGCTGCCAGCGTGACGTATAATCTAGTGGACGGTTCTTCATAAACAGCTCGTCAACCACCTCCGTAGCTTGCTAGCCAACATAGCCGAAAGATTCAAGCTATTTATACGCTTTCGGTGTATATTACCTACTGTGTTTCAGCCACACTTCTGTCGTATCAACTTGTTAACCTATTTAATTGAATATTACGTTATTTTGTATTAGTCAGCTATAGTAGCTGACTGGTTAAATTAGCACTAGCCTAGTCGCTAATGATAGCTAGCTAGCTAACATCCCCGAACATGAGCTCCCTAAACTTCTCCCCTCTCGTTGAAGAAGAGGAGGTCTGCTGGACGGAGAAAGGAGGTCTGTGGCTGAACGTTGTCGTGAAAGAGGAGGAGGAAGAGGAGGCTGTCACAGTAAAACAAGAAGTAGAGGGTGGGGCTGTTACAGTGAAAGAAGAGGAAGACGCGTTCAGAGTGAAAGAGGATGAGGATGTTACAGTAAAAGAAGAGACGGATGAGAAAGAGGAGGATGTAGTTTTAGGTGTGAAAGAAGAGGAGGTTGGAGATCTGTTTAACACCAGTAAGTACCGTCTCTGCAGTCGTTGAACCAATATGCAGTAAAGGGGTTCTACACTTTAATGTTGTTCTGTAGGAATGGCTGAAGCTACACTAACGTGTAGAACATCAAGAGTGGACCATCAACAAAACGTTAACAATTGATCAAACGCATCTAATGACAATGCCTGAAATACTGTAGTCCTCAATATCTCCTATTAGATTAGCCCAATATGTAGTCTTAAAGGGGCAATCAGCAGTTGTTACATCCATTTTGGGACTTATACATTAATGATATGTACCCATCTGTTTCTTTAAGAATTCACTTATAAATGCCTCATGAGCTTAGTTCAACTGTCGTACCCCATCAGAACCCAAAATATAAGCTTATATTATCTCCAATGTTTGTCAGTAAATATAAACAAACACTGTATATCCTCTAAACATGGTTAAAACTATAATGTTGATATCATGGATGGTTGCATTTCTCCAGCCCCATCCCTCAGCTTTTTACCAAAACAGGCAGGGAGTACGCTTTGTTATTGTTTCTACTGCTGATTGCTGCCCCCGTTACTCCTCAAGGTCCAATGACTGTATGTTATTTTCAGAGGTAGACTGGCCCTGGCAGGTAAAATAGTCAAATATTCCATCTAAATGTGAATCCATTCTCAATTGCGATACATTTCTAGAAACATAAAACGCTGTACTTTCATATCAATTCAGAATAATTTGCCATCCAGGACCTATATAACAGGCGTGTCAGAGGAAAGCCCACGTGACTGGAGTATAGACTGTTCTCTCTGCTGCCGCACAATTCATAAAATCGCCACCGGACAATTTACATTGACCCCTCCACCACCCTCCATTTTGTGCACTGCTGCTACTCACTGGTTGTTTGTTACCTATGCATAGTCACTACACTCCCCTACCTTCATGTACAGATTACCTCAACTAGCCTGTACCCCCGCACACTGACTCGGTACCGGTGCCCCCTGTATATAGCCTCCACACTGACTCGCTACCGGTGCCCCCTGTATATAGCCTCCACACTGACTCGGTACCGGTGCCCCCTGTATATAACCTCCACACTGACTCGGTACCGATGCCCCCTGTATATAGCCTCCACACTGACTCAGTACCGGTGCCCCCTGTATATAGCCTCCACACTGACTCGCTACCGGTGCCCCCTGTATATAGCCTCCACACTGACTCAGTACCGGTGCCCCCTGTATATAACCTCCACACTGACTCAGTACCGATGCCCCCTGTATATAGCCTCCACACTGACTCAGTACCGGTGCCCCCTGTATATAGCCTCCACACTGACTCGCTACCGGTGCCCCCTGTATATAGCCTCCACACTGACTCAGTACCGGTGCCCCCTGTATATAGCCTCCACACTGACTCTGTACCGGTGCCCTCTGTATATAGCCTCCACACTGACTCGGTACCGGTGCCCCCTGTATATAGCCTCCACACTGACTCTGTACCGGTGCCCCCTGTATATAACCTCCACACTGACTCAGTACCGGTGCCCCCCTGTATATAGCCTCCACACTGACTCGGTACCGGTGCCCCCTGTATATAGCCTCCACACTGACTCAGTACCGGTGCCCCCTGTATATAGCCTCCACACTGACTCAGTACCGGTGCCCCCTGTATATAGCCTCCACATTGACTCAGTACCGGTGCCCCCTGTATATAGCCTCCACACTGACTCGGTACCGGTGCCCCCCTGTATATAGTCTCCACACTGACTCGGTACCGGTGCCCCCTGTATATAGCCTCCACACTGACTCGGTAGCGGTGCCCCCTGTATATAGCCTCCACACTGACTCAGTACCAGTGCCCCCTGTATATAGCCTCCACACTGACTTGGTACCGGTGCCCCCTGTATATAGCCTCCACACTGACTCGGTACCGGTGCCCCCTGTATATAGCCTCCACACTGACTCAGTACCGGTGCCCCCTGTATATAACCTCCACACTGACTCGGTACCGGTGCCCCCCTGTATATAACCTCCACACTGACTCGGTACCGGTGCCCCCTGTATATAACCTCCACACTGACTCGGTACCGGTGCCCCCCTGTATATAGCCTCCACACTGACTCAGTACCGGTGCCCCCTGTATATAGCCTCCACACTGACTCGGTACCGGTGCCCCCCTGTATATAGCCTCCACACTGACTCGGTACCGGTGCCCCCTGTATAAAGCCTCGTTATTGTTATTCTCATTGTGTTACTTTTTATTATTACTTTTTATTTTAGTCTACTTGGTAAACGTTTTCTTCTTCTTGAACTGCACTGTTGGTTAAGGGCTTGTAAGTAAAGCATTTCACTGTAAAGTCTAAGTTGGTGTCTTGACGGATTTGTAAAAAACGGTTTGTCATAAAACACTATACAGTGGGGAGAAGAAGTATTTGATACACTGACGATTTTGCAGGTTTTCCTACTTTTTAAGTGTTTAATTTGCATTTTATTGCATGACATAAGTATTTGATACATCAGAAAAGCAGAACTTAATATTTGGTACAGAAACCTTTGTTTGCAATTACAGAGATCATACGTTTCCTGTAGTTCTTGTCCAGGTTTGCACACACTGCAGCAGGGATTTTGGCCCACTCCTCCTCCATATAGACCTTCTCCAGATCCTTCAGGTTTTGGGGCTGTCGCTGGGCAATACGGACTCTCAGCTCCCTCCAAAGATTTTATATTGGGTTCAGGTCTGGAGACTGGCTCGGCCACTCCAGGACCTTGAGATGCTTCTTACGGAGCCACTCCTTAATTGCCCTGGCTGTGTGTTTCGGGTCGTTGTCATGCTGGAAGACCCAGCCATGACCCATCTTCAATGCTCTTACTGAGGGAAGGAGGTTGTTGGCCAAGATCTCGCGATACGTGGCCCCATCCATCCTCCCCTCAATACGGTGCAGTCGTCCTGTCCCCTTTGCAGAAAAGCATCCCCAAAGAATGATGTTTCCACCTCCATGCTTCACGGTTGGGATGGTGTTCTTGGGGTTGTACTCATCCTTCTTCTTCCTCCAAACATGGCGAGTGGAGTTTAGACCAAAAAGCTCTATTTTTGTCTCATCAGACCACATGACCTTCTCCCATTCCTCCTCTGGATCATCCAGATGGTCATTGGCAAACTTCAGACGGGCCTGGACATGCGCTGGGCTTGAGCAGGGGGACCTTCTGTGCGCTGCAGGATTTTAATCCATGACTGCGTAGTGTGTTATTAATGGTTTTCTTTGTGACTGTGATCCCAGCTCTCTTCAGGTCATTGACCAGGTCCTGCTGTGTAGTTCTGGGCTGATCCCTCACCTTCCTCATGATCATTGATGCCCCACGAGGTGAGATCTTACATGGAGCCCCAGACAGAGGGTGATTGACCGTCATCTTGAACTTCTTCCATTTTCTAATAATTGCGCCAACAGTTGTTGCCTTCTCACCAAGCTGCTTGCCTATTGTCCTGTAGCCCATCCCAGCCTTGTGCAGGTCTACAATTTTATCACTGATGTCCTTACACAGCTCTCTGGTCCTGGCCATTGTGGAGAGGTTGGAGTCTGTTTGATTGAGTGTGTGGACAGGTGTTTTTTTGTAAAGGTAACGAGTTCAAACAGGTGCAGTTAATACAGGTAATGAGTGGAGAACAGGAGGGCTTCTTAAAGAAAAACTAACAGGTCTGTGAGAGCCGGAATTCTTACTGGTTGGTAGGTGATCAAATACTTATGTCATGCAATAAAATGCAAATTAATTACTTAATCATACAACGTGATTTTCTGGATTTTTGTTTTAGATTCCTTCACTCACGGTTGAAGTGTACCTATGATAAAAATTACAGACCTCTACATGCTCTGTAAGTAGGAAAACCTGCAAAATCGTCAGTGTATCAAATACTTGTTCTCCCCACTGTATATATTTAAAAAAAATGTTGCTGACACCCCTCCCCAGAGGTGTCTCATTATTGGGATTCATTGCTGATTCCTACCTGTAGCTCACTATGAGGTGTCTAGTGATAAAGGTTAAGGCAGGGCTTTCGACTCTGTCAATCACCACATTCTTATCGGCAGACTCAACAACCTTGGTTTCTCAAATGACTGCCTCGCCTGCTTCACCAACTACTTCTCAGATAGAGTTCAGTGTGTCAAATCGGGGGGCCTGTTGTCCGGACCTCTGGTAGTCTCTATGGGGGTGCCACAGGGTTCAATTCTCGGGCCTACTCTTTTCTCTGTATATATCAATGATGTCGCTCTTGCTGCGGGTGATTCTCTGATCCACCTCTACGCAGACAACACCATTCTGTATACATCTGGCCCTTCTTTGGAAACTGTGTTAACAAACCTCCAAATGAGCTTCAATGCCATACAACTCTCCTTCCGTGGCCTCCAACTGCTCTTAAACGCTAGTAAAACATAATGCATGCTCTTCAACCGATCGCTGCCAGCATCCGCCCGACTAGCATCACTACTCTGGACGGTTCTGACTTAGAATATGTGGACAACTACAAATACCTAGGTGTCTGGTTAGACTGTAAACTCTCCTTCCAGACTCACATTAAACATCTCCAATCCCAAATTAAATCTAGAATATGCTTCCTATTTCACAACAAAAACTCCTACACTCACGCTGCCAAACATACCCTTGTAAAACTGACTATCCTACCGATCCTTGACTTCGGTGATGTCATTTACAAAATAGCCTCCAACACTCTACTCAGCGAACTGGATGCAGTCCATCACAGTGTCATCCATTTTGTCACCAAAGCCCCATATACCACCCACCACTGTGACCTGTATGCTCTCGTTGGCTGGTCCTCGCTACATATTCATCGCTAAACCCACTGGCTCCAGCTCATCTATAAGTCTTTGCTAGGTAACGCTCCGCCTTAACTCAGCTCACTGGTCACCATAGCAACACCCACCCATAGCATGGCCTGTTTATTGCCTTACCTCCTTACTCCATCACACTGTATATAGATTTTTATATTGTGTTATTGACTGTACTTTTGTTTATCCCATGTGTAACTCTGTGTTGTTTTTTTGTCGCACTGCTTTGCTTTATCTTGGTCAGGTGGCAGTTTCGAATGAGAACTTGTTCTCAACTGGACACCTGGTTAAATAAAGGTGGGGGAAAATGTAATTAAAAATACATTTAAAAAATCATAACTTTATTGACAACACCCAAATAGATACTGTCATTAATGCGATTCTTCAATAATTAAACATATTTCTTAATACTGTAGCAAACATTATATTACACAGGACATTCAAACGAGCCTTACAATTATAATCCAAAGTAGTGTGAAATGCACTCATAAGCAACCTGTAAATGGAGGTTACTCCCCTGAGTTTTCCCCCATTCACATTCAGAAAAAACTGAAAAACTAAAATCTTTGCTCAACATTTTTGCTCTAATCAGATATAGTACATCCATAACTATCGGTTTCCTCATTACCAGATATACTACATCCATAACTAGTGGTTTCCTCATTACCAGATATACTACATCCATAACTATCGGTTTCCTCATTAGCGGGGAGGAGTTTCTACAACCAAATTGTATGTTCATCGCCCTCGTTCCTCAATTTTAGGAAACACAGAAAGGGCCCTATATTGGAGACCAAAAGTTGTCAGGCACACTGCTTAGAGTTTCAACAACATGAATAACTTGTTTCTAGCCTACAATCATCGATGTTACTACTAATGTGAAAACAAGACAATATATGACTATTCTTGCTCAATTTAAGACAATTGTCAAATAATTTTAACATTCATTACAGACGTCAATTGTTGTACAACATCATGGCTACACTGTTGGCATCACCTTTTACAGTGGATTTCCACTGTTGTTGGCCTTTAATCATCTG
The DNA here is from genome assembly GCF_016432855.1 of Salvelinus namaycush. Classification (NCBI taxonomy): domain Eukaryota; kingdom Metazoa; phylum Chordata; class Actinopteri; order Salmoniformes; family Salmonidae; genus Salvelinus; species Salvelinus namaycush. The sequence continues at coordinate 44,338 of NW_024061359.1, read as the reverse complement.
ACTTTGTTGTTCACACAGGAGAGATACGGGACTATCGTGGATCCTCTGGGGAGCCTCAACAACCTCATGATGCTGAAGAGGCAGTGAAGAGTCTCTCCAGATCAGAACACATCAATAAACACCTGCAGAGATCCACAGGGAAGAGAACTCACTGCTGCTCTGACTGTGGGAAGAGATTCTCCTCCTCATCAGGCATTAAAACTCATCAAATGATCCACACAGGAGAGAAACCTTATAGCTGTGATCAATGTGGGAAGAGTTTTATTAGATCTGGCCATCTGACTTTACACCAGAGAATACACACAGGAGATAAACCTTATAGCTGTGATCAATGTGGGAAGAGTTTTAGTCAATCTAGCTCTCTGACAGTGCACCAGAGAACACACACAGGAGAGAAACCATATAGCTGTGATCAATGTGGGAAGAGTTTTTGTCAATCTAGCTCTCTGACAGTGCACCAGAGAAGACACACAGGAGATAAACCTTATGGCTGTGGTCAATGTGGGAAAAGTTTTTGTCAATCTAGCTCTCTGACAGTGCACCAGAGAACACACACAGGAGAGAAATTGTATAGCTGTGTTCAATGTGGGAAGAGTTTTGGTCATTCTGCCTCTCTGACTCAACACCAGAGAATACACACAGGAGAGAAACCTTACAGCTGTGATCAATGTGGGAAGAGTTATGGGCAATCTAGCCATCTGACTCTACACAAGAGAACACACACAGGAGAGAAACCTCATAGCTGTGATCAATGTGGGAAGAGATACTCTAGTAAAATATCTCTGATCAAACATCAGAAAATACATGGAGTTGTTTCATGATATCAATGAATAAATGTCACAATGTAGAATGTTGTAGTAGGAACTTTTTAATGATGTCACAATGTAGAATGTTTTAACATTGTAGTAGGAGTATTTTAATGATGTCACAATGTAGAACACTAAACGTTTGTTCCCTGTTCTATTGATTTCAGCATGATATGGATATTAGCCTCAGGGGGAAAATCCAGGCTCTGAATTGGAAGAGTACTATTTATGTGATTTAACAAAATTGTCAACTGGAAACAGGGCAGCAAAGTTTGTCTCCAGAGCGTTTTAGAGGATATTACTATTGAACTATGAACCCCTTTAATAACCAGACCTTCATACAAACTTGCTCTGGTCTGAATTCTTGACGGATTCACAACGGGCGGCCTAAGCGGCATCTAGTCCATCTGCTGACTGGACGCAGGTGAGGAAAGGTGAGGAAAATTTACATTTTTTTTCAGACAAGTTAAAGTGTAGGAAGCATAAGTTTTTACTCAACAGTGTAACAACACAGTGTGGTTAAAGACTTAGTAACTGAGTTGTAAGTACAAACAGTTATGTTTTTGTTTTAAATTTACAAAATTAAAATTACTAATTTACATTTCAAATGTTTCCTTCACTCAAGTATTACAACTGTTTTTCTAGGGGTGTAGGGTGGAAGCTGTCTCTGTGTAACAGGGAATTCCTGTCCGTCGGCTTCCTGTATAGGTCTGTGCTAAAGCCACTCTTCTCCCTCTTAATCAAAATGTCCAGATAACTTATTTCATGCGCATCAAAGGTGAGGGTGATTTTCAGATGTTCACTGCTTGTATTGATGAAGGAGTGGAATCGATGAAGTTCCTCTGCTGTCCCCTGGAATAGAAGGAACACGTCATCAATGAAGACTTTTACAGAGCCTGATGAGGTGCTAGAATGGATTGTTAGGGCTGACAATCACATTCTTCTCTAACAACCCCACATACAGATAGGGATAATTAGAGTATATTTTTAAACTACAATGACCATAATGCACTGCGTGCCTACTTGTCTTGTCTGTTTATTTTACACCTGCTATGTAAAAGAGACAGAAGAATGTATGGTGGTCAATGCTATCCGGGATCCTTGGGACATCCCTACCCTAAACCCTACCTTAACCATTTTAAATGTCAACTTCAATTGGCTAGAGACGTCCCAAGGATGTATCTCTACCTGAACATACATGCTCTAAGTGTTTGATAGTTTGTATTCAGCAGTCATAAAGACATATTTACTTTAATGAACTACGAAAATAGTGATTTTGTCAGACAGCATAGACAGCAGCTCTACACTTTATTGACTGACTGATCCATTCATCCTTCCATCCCTCCTCAGCCTTCCTCTCCTCTGAAGACCCAGTGAGGGTGGAGCTCAGTCAGAGAGCTGTTGAGGGACTGGTTAGGAAGAACACTTCTACAGCCAGAGAGGTGAGAGGTCACACATGGTTTAGATGGTAAATATTTATGTCCTCTTAGTGGTTCATCACGTCAGCAAAAGGGAATATGTCCCATCTGTGTTTATTTACATTAGTGCAAATTGTCCACTGATATTGGTGTAATTTCTCACCCCTTTTGGCTGTATGAAAGTTAATTTCCTCTCAGACACACACATTTGTTCTTTGTTATTATTAAGGTCATTTGTGTCAAATGTACTTTTCCCCACTCATTCACCCCACCTCTTTACGTTGCTTATTTATATTCAGTGAACTGACTGCATCCAGACTATGTCAAAGGCCCATCCTGGTAGATCTGAACCGAATGCAGCTTGGAGTGATCAGATGACAGAAGTCACATTTAGGTGCCAGGTGTAACTGAGGCCATAGATGTTCCAAATACATTACTTTTAATGTTTTATATAATATTACGAAATGCGTTTATTTCTGTGTTGCAGGGGCAGTGAAGAAATGGAACAGCAAGGCCACAGAACATGACATAAGCAGAGCTGGGGGAGACCACCTCAAGCCCCTGGTAGAGCCGGGGGTGGTGTTTACCACTCCACCAGCAGAGCTGTGGGAGACCACCTCAAGCCCCTGGTAGAGCCGGGGGTGGTGTTTACCACTCCACCAGCAGAGCTGTGGGAGACCATCTCAAGCCCCTGGTAGAGCCGGGGGTGGTGTTTACCACTCCACCAGCAGAGCTGTGGGAGACCACCTCAAGCCCCTGGTAGAGCCGGGGATGGTGTTTACCACTCCACCAGCAGAGCTGTGGGAGACCACCTCCAGCCCCTGGTAGAGCCGGGGGTGGTGTTTACCACTCCACCACGCCTTCAGCAGGCTGGAAAAGTGGGATTGATCTGTTTGATCCATTTGTTTGTTTAATAGTTGAATCCTTTGATGTTTTACTGATTTCAACATGTTTCATTTTCAACAAATGCACTGGGTTGGTTAAAAAGGTGATACTAAAATTACATACCATGAACTATATTAACATAGTGGAAGATAAACTGAATTGAAAAGTAAACCACTACTACTATTTTTGATATACTTCATTTATACTGTTTTTCATACTAAGATGGACCAAGATATATATTTTTTGTCAAAAAAAATGTTAAGTGTATTTAACTAGGGAAGAACAATATCTTATTTAAATGATGGTCTACAGGGGAACAGTGGGTTAACTGCCTTGTTCAGGGGCAAAACGACAGATTTTTACCTTGTCAGCTTAGGGATTCGATCCAGCAAATTTTCAGTTACTGGCCCTACGCTCTAACCACTAGGCTACCTGCTGCCCCAAATATGTGTTGCTTTTGCAAGAGTCTGTTGATTGGTCGGTCATTGGGTTCATTCGTTTCGCAATGTGTTCAAATCAAGCTTTATTTATTCATCAAATTTCAGGCATGGCTTCACAGAAATAAAAAAATTACAAAATCTCACATTTACTACACAACAAACATAAGGGTAAAAACAAATTAAATAGAAGACTAATGAGCATTTTAAGAAAATTACATTTGATTAAAATATTAACAATATGATGTTTTACTCCATTGTTTGTTGTAACGTTCCCCAGCAAGAAAACATAAATGTCCCTTAAATATCAAAGAGTCACTGACAACAACAAGTAAACAGGTGGGGTTTTAGGAGGGGTTCTGAAAGACACTATGGGGGTGTCCACTGAAAGTTGACTAGTAACAACAACTGGGACCTAAAAGACACCCACCATGAGACCCACTAAATCTGCCCAAGAAGAGGCAAACAAAAGAAAAACCCACAACTAACTTAAAGACAGGAAGCAAACAGAAAAGGTGTTGACTCTCCACATCTATCAAGACAACTGGAGCACTGGGCCAGACACTCTTAAATAGAACGTGGACCAGCTCAGGTGAAACACCTTCCCACTCACTAGATGGACAAGCCAGCACAGGTGTAACACATACTGACTAATGAGGTGACACCAATCAGTGCGTCCTACTTGCTAACGAGCTAGACTTGCTAATGTCCAACCTCAAAACATAAATGGAAAAACCAAAGACTGTAACACCTTCCCCTTAAGACAAAAGATAACAAATATATCCTACATTTATGACTCAATTTATTAGGATTGTTAATAAAATTTATTATAGACCGATTTATTATACTGCGTCCATGTGTATAAGCTGCAAGTACGTTGAAATTAAATAGTTTTCTTTTACACTTTCAAGTAAAACCAAACTTATATTGTATGTCGGTCATAGTCTTATTTTCAACGACATTTTGCTAGGTGGGATATCCCCAATGTCACAGTTTAAACGTGTCCAAATCAATAGTCCAAATGCAGAAACAGTTTGTGATAAATTGAAAACCTAAATGTACTAAATGTACTATATACACAAACATCTGCCACAATAATCATATTACTTAAACAAGCACCTTATAAACTGCACAAGCACCAGAAACACTGTTGTTTTGACAAGTAGCAATAAATCACTGATATCGATTAGGGGGGAAATCAGGTTGTAGGTGCTGTTGAAACTAACAACTAAAAAAACACATGGAAATGGGAGATATCTTTTAGCTCACTGATTAGAGGACAACCTGCAGAAGACAGTCAGCTACATATTGGAGTGATGCATTTAAATGTAGGGGTCCCCAGAACTAAGTGATGCATTTAAATGTAGGGGTCCCCAGAACTAAGTGATGCATTTAAATGTAGGGGTCGCTAAACAAAGGAACGCAACACAACACTCTCTTCTCTGTATACATCAATGATGTTGCTCTTGCTGCAGGCGATTCCCTGATCCACCTCTATGCAGATGACACCATTCTGTATACTTCTGGCCCTTCCTTGGACATTGTGCTAACTAACCTCCAAACGAGCTTCAATGCCATACAACACTCCTTACGTGGCCTCCAACTGCTACCAAATGCTCTCTATGCTCTTCAACCGTTCGCTGCCTGCACCCCCCGGTCCAGCATCACCACCCTGGACGGTTCCGACTTAGAATATGTGGACAACTATAAATACCTAGGTGTCTGGCTAGACTGTAAACTCTCCTTCCAGACTCATATTAAACATCTCCAATCCAAAATCAAATCTAGATTTGGCTTTCTATTTCCCAACAAAGCCTCCTTCACTCACGCCACCAAACTTACCCTCGTAAAACTGACTATCCTACCGATCCTCGACTTCGGCGATGTCATCTACAAAATAGCTTCCAACACTCTACTCAGCAAACTGGATGCAGTCTATCACAGTGCCATCCGTTTTGTTAACAAATCACCTTATACCACCCACCACTGCGACTTGTATGCTCTAGTCGGCTGGCCCTCTCAACATATTCGTCGCCAGACCCACTGGCTCCAGGTCATCTATAAGTCTATGCTAGGTAAAGCTCCGCCTTACCTCAGCTCACTGGTCACGATAACAACACCCACCCGTAGCACACGTTCCAGCAGGTATATCTCACTGATCATCCAAAAAGCCAACACCTCATTTGGCCGCCTCTCCTTCCAGTTCTCTGCTGCCAGTGACTGGAAAGAATTGCAAAAAATTGCTGAAGTTGGAGACCTATATTTCCCTCACCAACTTTAAAAATCAGCTATCTGAGCAGATTACCGATCACTGCAGCTGTACATAGTCCATCTGTAAATAGTCCACCTAGTCCACCTACCTCATCCCCATACTGTTTTTATTTGATTTACTTTTCTGCTCTTTTGCACACCAGTATCTCTACTTGCACATCATCATCTGCTCATTTATCACTCCAGTGTTAATCTGCTAAATTGTAATTCTTCGCTACTATGGCCTATTTATTGCCTACCTCCTCACGCCTTTTGCACACACTATATATAGACTTTCTTTTTTTCTACTGTCATTGACTTGCTTATTGTGTTGTTGGCTTGCTTATTGTTTATTCCATGTTATTCCATGTGTAACTCTATGTTGTTGTCTGTGTCACACTGCTTTGCTTTATCTTGGCCAGGTCGCAGTTGCAAATGAGAACTTGTTCTCAACTAGCCTACCTGGTTAAACTATCATTATGACATCATGGCCACCTGGTTAAATAAAGGTGAAATAAAAAAATAAAAAAACATTTGTCATCACTCATCAATATCATCTTGAAATTAATTGTGCGAGAGGAGGGAGATGAGGTTGCACGTACTGTTAAAACTAACAGCTCAAAAACCACACGGAATCTGGGAGTAATGTGTACATCCCTGGTTAGAGGACAACTTGTAGAAAACGGCTAGCTACATTTTGAGGTGTTGCATTTTGATTAAAGTGGGTCACCAACATGGTAAGTGTAACATAGCTCTTTTTGTGTTAGTCACTTTTTGTTAAATCACATAAATAGTACTCTTTCAATTCAGAGCCTGGATTTCCCCCCAGAGGCTAATATCCATATCATGTTGAAATCAATTGAATGTGGCAAACGTTTAGGGTTCTACATTGTGAAATTCCTTAAAATACTCTTACTAAAATGTTAAAAACATTCTACATTGTGACATTATTTCATTGATATCACAAAACAATTCCTTCATGTATGTATTTTCTGATGTTTGATCAGAGATCTTTTATCAGAGTATCTCTTGTCACAGTGATAATAGCTATAACATTTCTCACCTATGTGCGTAGGCAGAGGGTTTATCTCCTGTGTGTCTTCTCTGGTGCAATGTCAAATTGCTAGATTGACCAAAACTCTTCCCACATTGACCACAGCTATAAGGTTTCTCTCCTGTGTGTGTTCTCTGGTGTGATACCAGATGGCAGGATTGACCAAAACTCTTCCCACATTTATCACAGCTATAAGGTTTCTCTCCTGTGTGTGTTCTCTTGTGTAGAGTCAGCTGTCCTGATTGACCAAAACTCTTCCCACATTGACCACAGCTATAAGGTTTTTCTCCTGTGTGTATTCTCTGGTGTACTGTCAGCTGTCCAGATTGACTAAAACTCTTACCACATTGATCACAGCTATAAGGTTTCTCTCCTGTGTGGGTTCTCTGGTGCACTGTCAGATCTCCAGATGTAGAAAATCTCTTCCCACATTGACCACAGCTATAAGGTTTCTCTCCTGTGTGTGTTCTCTGGTGCAGAGTCAGAGCGCCAGATGTATAAAAACTCTTCCCACATTGACCACAGCTATAAGGTTTCTCTCCTGTGTGTACTCTCTGGTGTACTGTCAGCTGGTCAGATCTAACAAAACTCTTCCCACATTGATCACAACTATAGGCTTTCTCTCCTGTGTGTCTTTTCTGGTGCACTGTCAGATTGCTAGATCGACAAAAACTCTTCCCACATTGACCACAGCTAAAAGATTTCTCTCCTGTGTGTGTTCTCTGGTGTAATGTCAGCTGGCTAGATTGACAAAAACTCTTTCCACATTGACCACAGCTATAAGGTTTCTCTCCTGTGTGTATTCTCTGGTGCACTGTCAGATCTCCAGATTGAAGAAATCTCTTCCCACATTGACCACAGCTATAAGGTTTCTCTCCTGTGTGTACTCTCTGGTGTACTGTCAGCTCGTCAGATCTAACAAAACTCTTCCCACATTGATCACAACTATAGGCTTTCTCTCCTGTGTGTCTTTTCTGGTGCACTGTCAGATCTCCAGATCGAAGAAATCTCTTTCCACATTGACCACAGCTATAAGGTTTCTCTCCTGTGTGTATTCTCTGGTGTACTGTCAGCTGGTCAGATGTAACAAAACTCTTCCCACAATGATCACAACTATAGAGTTTCTCTCCTATGTGTCCTCTCTGGTGCATTTTCAGATTGAAAGATTGACCAAAACTCTTCCCACATTGACCTCAGCTATAAGGTTTCTCTCCTGTGTGTGTTCTCTGGTGTAAAATCAGAGAGCCAGATGTAGTAAAACTCTTCCCACATTGATTACAGCTAAAAGATTTCTCTCCTTTGTGTGTTCTCTGGTGTATTTTAAGTTTTACTGAAGAGTTGAATCTTTTCCCACAGTCAGAGCAGCAGTTAGATTTCTTCCCTGTTGGTCTCTGCTGGTGTTTCTGGAGGAGTTGTGATGTGGAGAGACTCTTCTCTGCCTCGTCAACATCAGGATGTTGTTGAGGCTCCCCAGAGGATCCACGATTGTCCCGTCTTTCACCTGTGTGAACGACAAAGTCAGACAGATGGTTAAAGGCCCACAACAGCAGAAATCCACTGTTTATTTGAGGTAAACGGTGATGCCCATGATGTTGTGCAACAATGTACGTCTGTTAAATTTCACAATTAAGACAGTCAAGTTAGTAACACGTCATATTTTGTCTTGTTTTCACATTAGTGGGAACTAGAAATACATTATTCATGTTGTTGAAATCCTAAGCAGTGTGCCAGACAACTATTGGTCTCCAATGTAGGCCCTTTTCGGTGTTTGATAAAATTGCGGCACGAGGTCAATGCACACACAATTTGATTGCAGAAACTCCTCCCTGCTAATGAGGATGTAGTATTTCTGCCTGGAGCCAAAATGGTAAGCAAAGATTTTAGTTTTTCACAATGCATTCTGAATATTACAGCACAAGATCAGGAGTGCTACTGAAGGAAACTCACATTAAGCTGTGTCTATTTACTAATTCAACACCATGGGGGAAAACTCAGGGGAGTTCTCATTGGCTGACAGCAATAATAGCCTCCATTTACAGGTTGAATATGAGTGCATTTCACATTACTTTTGGAATATAATTGTAAGACTCACTTGAATGTCCTGCTTAATATGTTTGTGTTTTTGTCGCAAATCAACTGCTTTATACTTTAAAAACACTTCATCCAGTAAAATGCTCAGTAGCTAGCTTTTCTATCAGCCTGAAACTGAGGGTTTGTACATTAAGTGTTTAACAAATTGGCCCATAACTTCACCTAAAAACAAGATAGACCTACTATAGGACCCATAACTTCACCTAACAACAACATAGACCTACTGTAGGACCCATAACTTCACCTAACAATAACATAGACCTACTGTAGGGCCCATAACTTCACCTAACAACAAGATAGACCTACTGTAGGACCCATAACAACAACATAGACCTACTGTAGGACCCATAACAACAACATAGACCTACTGTAGGACCCATAACAACAACATAGACCTACTGTAGGACCCATAACTTCACCTAACAACACTTTTAAAAAACACTTACGTAAAAAAAGCTTTTAACATATAACTATTTCTCTCTATACCATTTGTATTTAATTTACATTTTTATTTAATATACTTTTGTACCTTTATTTTACTAGGCAAGTCAGTTAAGAACAAATTCGTATTTTCAATGACAGCCTAGGAACAGTAGGTTAACTGCCTGTTCAGGGGTAAAACGACAGATTTGTACCTTGTCAGCTTGGGGATTTGAACTTGCAACCTTTCGGTTACTAGTCCAACGCTCTAACCACTAGGCTACCCTGCCACCACGAATGTTCTCATAGGCACTATAGTATTGCCAGCCTAATCTTGGGAGTTGATAGGCTTGAAGTCATGAACAGAACTGTGCTTCAAGAATTGCGACGAGCTGCTGGCAAATGCAGGAAAGTGCTATTTGAATTAATGCTTACGAGCCTGCTGCTGCCTACCACCGCTCAGTCACCGCTCAGTCAGACTCCTCTATTGAATATCAAATCATAGACTTAACTATAATATAATAAACACAGAAATAAGAGCCTTAGGTCATATTCAATTTAATACCGCTCTTCACCGACCCAGGAAGGGGCGGGGACAAACAGGTGTTGTACCTCGTTTCCCTCCTTCAGGGAACAGTAATTATAGTCATAAAGGTACACTCCCTTTCAGTTGATTTCGGTACAACATACTATGGGGAAATCCAATCATTCCCCATGCCGACCCAAACGGACACTAAATGAAACGGCCCCTGGCAGGTTACCCAGACCTGACCCTACAAGATGCGTCAGTTTTGTAAATTGATTTATTGTCTTTTGTTTGAAACACTCCTGTCAATGTTGAGTAAGGACGCACACCTGATTTCACATATAGAAGTAGGACTAGTCTACCTGTCCTGTGCGCAAATGTAGGCCTATAAATGTACCCATTTGGGGATGTCTGATAGTATTTCTGATTGTCTTAACGCACCACCACTAATGAGTTGTGGAGCTTCTCAAAGTAATGCTTTATTCACCTCAAACAGAAAATAAAGAAAGTCTAATCAAAATCAATTGCGAATGACAATAGTTCCTCAAAGTATTTGAAAAATATTTCCAGCTCTCGCCCTTTCAATAACCACTTGGCATGAAAGGGAAAAATGTAATGCTCTGATCCAGTGGAAATGTCATAAAATACCTGATTACTTCTTATTCTTTGCACAAATAGTCTACAGCTGTGTCTGTCCTGAACTCACTGGCGTGGGAAAATCTGAGGGCCCAGAATATTTTATACAATGTTGCAAGTTTGAGGACCCAGTTGATAGTTGATACAATGTTTCAAGTTTGTTGCAGACAGGCCATGTGCAGCCAATGTGATTTATATGATATTTATTTTTAAATCGGGATATTTTCTACCATTGCTAAAAAAAAACAGCAATAAAAATGTTTCTTTATAGTTTTGATTTAAATAGAATGTAGATTAACCACATAGAATGATGTTGAGATAAAGACTATAATAATAATTTTACTATTATAAATTAAATGAAACTGTTCCAATAAAATGTGAATATGAAAATCCTAACTGGCACCAGATCAGTAGAAATGGTCAGATAACTTGGCACCAAATGGAAAAGGTTGCTGACTGCTGGTGTAGCCTATTACCAGAAACTATAGGAGCATAACGACTGCTGGTGTAGCCTATTACCAGAAACTATAGGAGCATAACGACTGCTGGTGTAGTCTATTACCAGAAACTAAAGGAGCATAACGACTGCTGGTGTAGCCTATTACCAGAAACTATAGGAGCATAACGACTGCTGGTGTAGCCTATTACCAGAAACTATAGGAGCATAACGACTGCTGGTGTAGTCTATTACCAGAAACTATAGGAGCATAACGACTGCTGGTGTAGTCTATTACCAGAAACTATAGGAGCATAACGACTGCTGGTGTAGTCTGTTACCAGAAACTATAGGAGCATAACGACTGCTGGTGTAGTCTGTTACCAGAAACTATAGGAGCATAACGACTGCTGGTGTATTATTACCAGAAACTATAGGAGCATAACGACTGCTGGTGTAGTCTATTACCAGAAACTATAGGAGCATAACGACTGCTGGTGTAGTCTATTACCAGAAACTATAGGAGCATAACGACTGCTGGTGCAGCCTATTACCAGAAACTATAGGAGCATAACGACTGCTGGTGCAGCCTATTACCAGAAACTATAGGAGCATAACGACTGCTGGTGTAGCATATTACCAGAAACTATAGGAGCATAACGACTGCTGGTGTAGTCTATTACCAGAAACTATAGGAGCATAACGACTGCTGGTGTAGCATATTACCAGAAACTATAGGAGCATAACGACTGCTGGTGTAGCGTATTACCAGAAACTATAGGAGCATAACGACTGCTGGTGTAGCCTATTACCAGAAACTATAGGAGCATAACGACTGCTGGTGTAGCCTATTACCAGAAACTATAGGAGCATAACGACTGCTGGTGTAGCGTATTACCAGAAACTATAGGAGCATAACGACTGCTGGTGTAGTCTATTACCAGAAACTATAGGAGCATAACGACCGCTGGTGTAGTCTATTACCAGAAACTAAAGGAGCATAACGACTGCTGGTGTAGTCTATTACCAGAAACTATAGGAGCATAACGACTGCTGGTGTAGTCTATTACCAGAAACTATAGGAGCATAACGACTGCAGGTGTAGTCTATTACCAGAAACTATAGGAGCATAACGACTGCAGGTGTAGTATATTACCAGAAACTATAGGAGCATAACGACTGCTGGTGTAGTTTATTACCAGAAATTATAGGAGCATAACAACTGCTGGTGTAGCCTATTACCAGAAACTATAGGAGCATAACGACTGCTGGTGTAGCCTATGACCAGAAACTATAGAAGCATAACGACTGCTGGTGTAGCCTATTACCAGAAACTATAGGAGCATAACGACTGCCTGTGTAGCCTATTACCAGAAACTATAGGAGCATAACGACTGCTGGTGTAGTCTATTACCAGAAACTATAGGAGCATAACGACTGCTGGTGTTGTCTATTACCAGAAACTATAGGAGCATAACATCAGAATTTACGAAGGCCAGCAGCAGCGGGAGGAGTAGGCTAAAGAAGAAGTTTTTCTGATAGGCTATCTTGTTTCAGAGGGGTGTCATCAATAGCCCAGAATGACAAAGTGAAAACAGGTAAAAAACAGAAATACCTTATTTACTTAATTATTCAGACCCTTTGCTAGCAGACTTTTTATTTGTTGGCTTGATGTAGGCTATTTTTTACATAGTTGGCAATAAAAGTTACTTTTAGATTTGTATAATTTTCATTTAGATTTAGATGGAATGTAGATTAACCTGTTGAGGACAGAGGGCGCTATTTTCACTTTGGGGGAAAATCGTGCCCAATTTAAACGGCCTCGTACTCAATTCTTGCTCGTACAATATGCAGATTATTATTACTATTGGATAGAAAACACTCTCTAGTGTCTAAAACCGTTTGAATTATATCTGTGAGTAAAATAGAACTCCTTTTGCAGCAAACTTCCTGATCAGGAAGTGGAAAATCTGAAAACGATGCTCTTTTCTAGGGCATGCCTATAAATGGGCTTGATACGTATAAGTATACATGCACGTCATACACCTTCCACTAGATGTCAAGAGGAAGTGATAGAAGAAATGGAGTGTTTATCTTGGTCTGAGGTGGAATAAATCCTCTTGGCATGACGTGACCCCAATTTCCTGTTTCCTGGAGCGAGCGAAAAGGGACCTGGTATTGCCTTCTGGAAAGCTGTCGTTATAGACGACTAATATCTCCGGCTTTGATTTTATTTGATACATGTGACAATATCATCGTAAAGTATGTTTTTTCAATATAGTTTTATTAGATTATTTAAATTTTTTCGGGACGTTAGGCGTGTTGCGTTGTGTGCCTTTGTTCAGGAAGGATAGCTTCGCGCCACTTGGCTAGTGTGCTTGCTAATTCATGAGGGAAAAAGGACGTTCTAAAACCAAACAACGAATGTTCTGGACAAAGGACCCCTTGTACAACATTCTGATGGAAGATCATCAAAAGTAAGACCCATTTTATGATGCTATTTCATATATCTGTCGAACATGTGTACTATTAGGTAGCGCCCAGATTTTGGGCACTCTGTCGCTATAACATAAGCTGGATGTCGTAATGAAGTTATTTTTAGAATTCTAACACGGCGATTGCATTAAGAACTAGTGTATCTATCATTTCCTATACAACATGTATTTTTTAGTCATGTTTATGAATAGTTATTTGGTCAGAATAGGTGAGTTGTAGAAAAATATCCGCACATTCTGGGAAAAGATGCTACGTTAGCACAAGGTATAACCACTGATTTCAGCTCTAAATATGCACATTTTCGAACAAAACATAAGTGTATGTATAACCTGATGTTATAGGACTGTCATCTGACGAAGGTTTATGAAGGTTAGTGAAAATGTATATCTTTTGCTGGTTTATTCGCTATCGCTAACGTGCCTATTGCTAACGTGCCTTGATGAATGAATGTGGTAGTGTGGTAGGCTATTGTAGTAAGCTAATATAATGCTATATTGTGTTTTCGCTGTAAAACACTTAAAAAATCTGAAATATTGGCTGGATTCACAAGATGCTTGTCTTTCATTTGCTGTAGACGATGCATTTTTCAGAAATGTTTTATGATGAGTATTTAGGTATTCCACGTTGGTCTCTATAATTACTCTGGCTGCTTCGGTGCTATTTCTGACGGTAGCTGTGATGGTAACTGCAATGTAAAACTGATTTATAGCTCAAATATGCACATTTTTCGAACAAAACATAGATTTATTGTGTAACATGTTAAAAGACTGTCATCTGATGAAGTTGTTTCTTGGTTAGTTAGGTTGGCATTGTGCATGCTACCTGTGCTGTGAAAAATGTCTGTCCTTTTTTGTATTTGGTGGTGAGCTAACATAAATATACGTGCTGTTTTCACTGTAAACATTTTTAAAAATCGGACATGTTGACTGGATTCACAAGATGTGTATCTTTCATTTGCTGTATTGGACTTGTTAATGTGTGAAAGTTAAATATTTCAAAAAAATATTTTTTGAATTTCGCGCTCTGCCTTTTCAGTGGAATGTGGGAGGAGTTCCGCTAGCGGAACCCCGGGGCCAGACAGGTTAATCACAGAATGATTTTGAGATACTATTATCAATGAAATTAAACTGTTTCAGTAAAATGTGCAAATGAAAATCATAACCGGCACGCAGATCGGTAGAAATGGTCAGATAAATTTGCACTCCAAATGTAGGTTGCCGACTGCTTGTGTAGCCTATTACCAGCAACGTCAGAATGTATGAAGGCCAGCAGGAGTTGGTTCAGGAAGAGTTTATTCTCTTCTGGTTGGGCGATATTGATGTAATGGCATGAAAATACATTGGCTGAATATTATACAATGACTTATCAACAGCTCTAACAATTTGACCCCCACAGGAAATCTTCACTGACAATTCTGGAATATACTATATAGCCTAGAAACCTGGTTAAACTATCATTACAACATCATGGATGAATTCTAGAATATACTATATAGCCTAGAAACCTGGTTAAACTATCACTATGACATCATGGATGAATTCTAGAATATACTATATATCCTAGAAACCTGGTTAAACTATCATTATGACATCATGGATGAATTCTAAAACATACTATATATCCTAGAAACCTGGTTAAACTATCATTATGACATCATGGATGAATTCTAGAATATACTATATATCCTAGAAACCTGGCTAAACTATCACTATGACACCATGGATGAATTCTAGAATATACTATATAGCCTAGAAACCTGGTTAAACTATCATTATGACATCATGGATGAATTCTGGAATATACTATATATCCTAGAAACCTGGTTAAACTATCATTATGACATATTGGATGAATTCTAGAATATAACATATATCCTAGAAACCTGGTTAAAATATAATTTTGACCTCATGGATAGCCAGTCCTTGTATTCATAGTGTAGTGAATTCAGGGGGTAGCCCTGATCTGAACTCAAACCTGGGTCCAGCGACTGTCAAGCCAACACCTTATAACTGTTTTGCCAAGATGTCTGAACTTCTTGACGAGGTCCCTAGGTGTTGGGTTACGGTTGATACAATAGCTTTCTCTATGAATTTGAGAGTGGTTACATTTCTCCAGCCCCCATCCCAGCCCCCATCCCTCAGCTGTTTACCAAACCAAGTCTCAGGGCAGCCATTTTGTTGCTGTTTAAATACTAGGTTGTCCCTTTAAAAAAGCCACACAAGAATGAATCAACCAATAACAAAGCTGTAATTCCACCACTGTTTTGCTAATAAGATGATGGATGGGGGTGGAGAAATGTAACTACTTTCAAATTCATAGAAAGACCTATGGATGCAAGGACTAATCATCCATGATATCAACATTATAGTTTTAACCATCTTGATGCTATAAAGTGTTGATTTACATTGTTTCTAAACATTGGAGTAAAAAAAGCTTATTCTGGGTTCTGATGGGGTACAACAGTTGAACTAATCTCATGAGGCATGTGTTATATTCAAGAATCAATGGCTATAAATAAATAATTTAAAAATCAAAATATGGATGTGGTAATTTCAGATTTCCCCTTTAACACCACACATCCTTCCAGTTCTCTGCTGCCAGTGACTGGAACAAATTTCAAAAATAGCTGAAGCTGGAGACTTATATTTCCCTCACCAACTTTAAACATCAGCTATCTGAGCAGCTAACTGATCGCTGCAGCTGTACATGTACTTTTCTGCTCTTTTGCACACCAGTATCTCTACTTGCACATCATCATCTGCTCATTTATCACTCCAGTGTTAATCTTCTAAATTGTAATTCTTCGCTACTATGGCCTATTTATTGCCTACCTCCTCATGCCTTTTGCACACACTATATATAGACTCTCTTTTTTTTCTACTGTGTCATTGACTTGTTTATTGTGTTATTGGCTTGTTTATTGTATGCTATTCCATGTGTAACTCTGTGTTGTTGTCTGTGTCACACTGCTTTGCTTTATCTTGGCCAGGTCGCAGTTGTAAATGAGAACTTGTTCTCAACTGGCCTACCTGGTTAAACTATCATTATGACATCATGGCCTACCTGGTTAAACTATCATTATGACATCATGGCCTACCTGGTTAAACTATCGTTATGACATCATGGCCTACCTGGTTAAACTATCGTTATGACATCACAGCCACCTGGTTAAATAAAAAAACATCAGTTCAACTGCAGAGTTTGTGCCTCTGTTTTTAAGGCAGTACTTACTTGTGTTAACCAGGGCCCGTTCATCATTAGAACCATTGTTAAGATGCGTTTGGGAAACCGAGTCCAGAAATCCAGTTTCCTCCTCTTCTTCCACCTCCTTTTTCAATGTGACAGTCATCTCCCCCTCCTCCTCTTTCAATCCAAAAACTGCATCCTCCTCTTTCTCCTCTTCTTTTACTGTAACATCCTCTTCCTCTTTCACTGTAACGTCTTTATCTTCTTCTTTCACTGTAACAGCCTCACCCTCTACTTCTTGTTTTACTGTGATATCCTTCTCTTCCTTCTCCTCTTTGACGAGAGCTTCTTTCTCTGTCCAGCAGTCCTCCTCTTCATTAACAAGAGAGTAGCTTAGTGACCTCATGGTTGAAGATGTTAGCTAGCTAGGCTAATGCTAACTTAACCAGCCCGCTAGATGAATAATGAAAACAATACGTAAATATGAAATTAAAACGGATAACTAACTAGGCGACAGAAGTGGTTTTGAAATACAGTGGCTAATATACACTAAAGCGTCTAAAGAGCTTTATTGGTTCGTCTATTTTGGCTAGCAAGCTACCGAGGTGTCGGACTAACTGTTGCTGCTGTTGAAAGAAGCGTTCCGTCCACTAGATTATACGTCACAGTAGCAGCATTGCCTTAAAGTCGCAGGCCGCTATATGCTGACTGGAGTGGGCAACACAATTGAGTAAAATGTAAATTTAATTTTCAGACAAAAAATTAAAGGGTAGGAATCAGGGAATTGGCTAGTCCTAAAATATTAATTTTAAACTAAATAAATCAATATCAGTCAATATATTTTTTCTGTGATTTCTTATTTCGTCAACCGTTCCATCGCATCTTAAACATCTTACCGGGCCGGCACTAGGACCGGGGGAGGCTGCTGCTGCGCTAGTGACTGTTACACTTTCTTCAGCAAAGATGTCGGACACAAATACTAGGAGAGAGGGGTACCCCTACACAGAACTGAACTGAATCAAAGATGGCGGACAGAAATACTAGGAGAGAGGGGTACCCCTACACAGAACTGAACTGAATCAAAGATGGAGAACAGAAATACTAGGAGAGAGGGGAACCCCTACACAGAACTGAAGTGGATCAAAGATGGCAGACAGAAATACTAGGATGGAAGCAAATGTAAGGGATTATAACGTCATAACGAATCATGCAAAAAACATGTACAGTTGACAGGAATGTTTGTTCATGTAGAGACAAACGATTATGCATTTTTTTATCATAAAGTTAATTTATGAAAATCGCGATTTAGCCAGCTAGCTGACTAGCAAACATTAGCCAGCTAGCTGACTAGCTAACATTAGCCAGCTAGCTGACTAGCTAACATTAGCCAGCTAGCTGACTAGCTAACACTAGCTTTATGGGTGTTGTGACATGAGTATGAAATTGTAATTCTGGTTGTTTTAGGGACTCCTGAAACAACCAGCAAACCAGGCGGTTGATTTGTGAAACAGTGGATGTATAGAATCTAGCTAGCTGAAGAATTTACTGCAAATTGAATGTACAATTTTGTAAGCTTTCCTTGCTTATATTTGCTATGCAGATAGATGAAATCACGTAGCTAGCTATGTTCTTTCTTATTGTGCAGTGGATGATTAAAATCCCTGTATACCCATGGATGTGTAGCTAGCTATCTAGCCGATCTGTGTATGGACCCAAACGTTTGGTATACATATTAGTTCAGAACCTAGCTATGAACCTCAGCTATCACAGCCAGTTGTATCAACTTCAAAACAGCCTGAATGACATTAATGAAGCCTATGGATTGAGTAGAATATAATATCATGTTGTGCCAAGGATGCAAGTCGTATATACATGTAGTTATTACCATGCATGAGATCCCCACATTGTAGCCTGTACATTTAATATATTCACTGATCATGTACTGTACCTTGGCAAATAAATGTGCAGTTTAGGTATGAATGTCTTTGAGATGATTTTTCAGTCATATCCAATACCAGGAGTATCAAATTCCAGTCTTTGAATGACGCTGTGTCTGCATGTATGTATTACAATTCTACACTTCAACAGTGTTTACCAACCTTGGTCCTGGGACATCAATGGTTACACATTGTAACTAATAGACTAGAAATAGGATTTAACTAGTTAATTCATATATACAGAAATATAATGTTAAAAAACAGTACACTACACTTCCTATGCATCATGTAAATACTCCAACACCGGTTCATCTCAACATCTAATGCCCTTCATCTGCATTGATCTGATAAACACAGGATAGGTGGAGTATTTCATCACATTACACTTCATTTCAACCAGTAGAGAATGTGAAACACTTGATTGAAAAGCTCATTATCCAAGTGTTATAAATACAAGTTCAATCTGTACTTCAATGCACATCTGTTGTGTATTATAAAAACAGAGGAAGAAAGAGGAGGTGAGAGAGAGAGGTGTAAAAGACAGAAAGGGAAAGAGGTAAGCAGATAGGAGCAGGGAAGGCAGCACATGATTAATGAATCACAGTGCTACCTAAATATTCTCTCAGTTCATCACAATTACATAATAGTGTCTCTAGTCGGCCCAAAGGTCATCAAAGCAGGTGAGGTGGCGATGATGGGACTGGGGGTTGGCATCCTCTCACATCAAAACATATCTGCAGACGAGAGACAGATGGAGAGAGAGCATGTTTAAGCCTTGTGTTTTTTTTTTTATTCTAACAGTGTTAGTCATCAATCAGGAGGTGAAATGCAAAACTGACCTTGGATCATTAACTCTGGGACTACTGCATCTATCTGTATTTCAATGTAAAGCATCTCTTTAATAATACTTCCTGTATAATATAAACTGACCTGGGATCATTAACTCTGGGACTACTGCATCTATCTGTATTTCAATGTAAAGCATCTCTTTAATAATACTTCCTGTATAATATAAACTGACCTGGGATCATTAACTCTGGGACTACTGCATCTATCTGTATTTCAATGTAAAGCATTTCTTTAATAATACTTCCTGTTGACCTGACCAAGTGACCTCTCACCTCTGATCATGCTGTGTCCTCTATGTAGCCAGTTCAGATGCAGGAGGGGTTCACCGACACAGCTGATATAACCTAGAGGATTTAGGGAGAAGTGGAGAGAGGGATGAAGTGAAGGAGAGAGACTGTTATTGAGAAAATATGGTAGTTAAAACGACAGTGTTCAACAGGAATCTGTGTGTGGCTTCACCTGGTGTCCACACCACACTAAGTGGCTGCAGAGTACTTTATGCTGAAAAACATGAACGGACACACAAGGACAAACAATATAGCGTAGTTATAGAAATAATGAAGTGTCTCCCCTCCTGGTCCACGTGTCCATCCTCATGAAGTTACGCAGGACACAGGTAGCCTTCACACACCTGAATTCCTCCAGGAGGCAGTCCCAGATGACCCTGGTCACCCAACCTTGCAGTGTCCTACACGGTAACTGTAGGCAATCGTTTTGATGGAATCTCCTGTTACAAGGTATCTGTAGGAATATGGAAGACAATGTAATTATTAGACTGTTACATCACCAGGTCATTGTGGATTACTAAAGTATAATATCCCTGATAACAAATCATGATAACATTGTATTGATAGATGGATGGACACACATGTGCAAATGTGTAGCATGTGACAATAACAGGATCATATCAAGGATGGCATCACAAATGAATACATAAATACCACTTGAAGCTTGATGATGAGTTGATCATTTGAATCAGCTGTGCAGTGCTGAGGCAAAAATAACAATGTGCCTCTGAGTCCCCAGGACTGAGAACCACTGCTCTTCATTGGGACCTCTTCATATGTAGACTGGCTTTCATAGAGCTCTTTATCTGAGGACAGAAAACCTCACAAGAAACAGACTTCATTATAGTCAAATTACACCACACTGAATATTATGTTACTATTATCTCCGTCCTCACTTCTAGGGACAGGAACTACACAAAAGTACCTGCCCTATCCAGAATAGCCTCCTCTCTCACTGACAGTTGGGGCTGCTATCCTTTCACCCTCCATGGCTGTTAGCTAGCTACCTACAAATGCATTTGGAGTTGGTTTTTTACAGTGATAAATACATCAAGATAGCTAGCTAATATGAAGTTAGACAGCTGATGATATTTAATTCACTTAGCTATCTATCTATACAGACTGGTTACCTATTTAGATGTGATATGAAAGTATTGTGTGAAATTATTTTGATGTTAAAGTATTTTAAATTATTTTGATGTGATATGAAAGTATTGTGTGAAATAATTGTTATGTGATATGAAAGTATTATGTGAAATTATTTTGAGGAGTAACGGGGGCAGAGAATCAGCAGTAGAAACAATAACAAAGCGTACTCCCTGCCCGTTTCGGTAAAAAGCTGAGGGATGGTGCTGGAGAAATGCAACCATCCATGATATCAACATTCTAGTTTTAACCATGTTTTGAGGATATACAGTGTTCGTTTATATTTACTGACAAACATTGGAGTAAAAAAAGCTCATATTTTGGGTTCTGATGGGGTACGACAGTTGAACTAAGCTCATGAGGCATTTATAAGTGAATTCTTAAAGAAACAATGGGTACATATCATTAATGTATACGTCCCAAAATGGATGTAACAACTGCTGATTGCCCCTTTAAGACTACATATTGGGCTAATCTAATAGGAGATATTGAGGACTACAGTATTTCAGGCATTGTCATTGGATGCATTTGATCAATTGTTAACGTTTTGTTGATGGTCCACTCTTGATGTTCTACACGTTACAGTGTAGCTTCAGCCATTTCTACAGAACAACATTAAAGTGTAGAACCCCTTTACTGCATATTGGTTCAACGACTGCAGAGACGGTACTTACTGGTGTTAAACAGATCTCCAACCTCCTCTTCTTCCTCCAATGTGACAGTCATCTCCTCCTCCTCTTTCACTCCAAAAACTGCATCTTCCTCTTCTTTTACTGTAACATCCTCCTCTTCTTTCACTCTGAACGTGTCTTCCTCTCCTTTCACTGTAACGTCTTTCTCTTCTTCTTTCACGGTAACAACCTCACCCTCTACTTGTTTTTGTATTGTAACATCCTCCTCTTCGTCCTCCTCTTTCACGAAAGCTTCTTTCTCTGTCCAGCAGATCTCATCTTCTTTAGTAGGAGGAGAGTAGCTTAGTGAACTCATGGTCGGAGATGTTAGCTAGATAGCATTAGCAACTAGCCGAGTTCTAAGCTAACTTAGCTAACCAGCTAGCTGACAAACAACGTAAATATATAATTGAATGGGCCAACAAGTACATACGACAGAAGTGTGTTTAATACACAGCGACTAATATACACCAAAACAGTGTAAAGCGGGTGAATGTTGTAGCTATGTTTGCTAGAAAGCTACCGAGGTGTCTGACTATCTGTTGTTGGTGAAGGAGCGTCCCGTCCACTAGATTATACGTCACACTGGCAGCGTCGCCTGAACCTAAAAGACGCACATCGCCATCTGCTGACTGGAGTGGGAAACGCAGTTGAGGAACCAAAAGTTAATTTTTCATGTATTTAATAAAAGTTGATTATTATATAAAGTCGTTCAAAGAGAAGCATGTGTTGATTGATTCGTGTTTAATGAGTGAGAGTTTAAAACAAGCTTTACACCCACTACATATTTGCATTGAACCATACTTCTGACATGGATCATTTTGACCCCAGAGGCATATCTTTGATCATAGCCAAAATGTGGGTTATTCAATTCCTCCAATTTTTCATGACTTTGTCAATCAACTTGTTCTTAATAAATCTAAATCATGGTTTAGTGTTTCTGTATCAATATGGACTTTTAACAAATTCAAATCCTTTGGAGTCATTTTGACCCCAGCCAAAAGCACCTTTGATAAATAGGACGTTTATTGAAAATCGAAATCAAATCACATTTTATTGGTCACATACACGTGTTTAGCAGATGTTATTGGGGGTGTAGTGAAATGCTTGTGTTTCTAGCTCCGACAGTGCAGTAATATCTAACAAGTAATATCTAACAATTTCACAACCCAATACACACACATCTAAGTATTTGAATCTAGGTTTCTCTGTAGACATGATTCATCCCACCAGAGGGTGGAGGGGCACCTGTATCAGTGGTTTTGACCAGATAGACACCTGCAGACACACAGTATAGTGCCTCCCATGTACTCTCCTATGATTGGACTTTTCTATACCACGTATCACGTGACTGTGTACAAAACTGCCAATGGTAGAAAACTCTGCCAGAGGTAGAAAACTCTGCCAGCTGTATACAGTGCATTCGTTAAGTATTCAGACCCCTTCACTTTTCCACATTCAGTTACATTACAGCCTTATTCTAAAATTGAATATTTTTCCCCACATCAATCTACACACAATACCCCATAATGACATCACAATACCACATAATGACAAACCAAAAACAGGTTTGTAAACATTCTGGCAAATGTATTTACTTAAGTATTCAGACCCTTTGCTATGAGACTCGAAATTGAGCTCAGATGCATCCTGATTCCATTGATCATCCTTGAGATGTTTCTCCAGCTTGATTGGAGTCCACTTGTGGTAAATTCAATTGATTAGACATGATTTGGAGAGGCACACACCTGTCTATATAAAGTCCCACAGTTTACAGTGCATGTGTCGTGGTAATTTCCTGTATTACTCAATAAAGAGAGAGAGAGAGAGCCAACCACACACAAGTCAGAGTTAAATTATATATTCCATCTTTAATATATATACAAGCTTCACCAAAGCCCTTTAATGACTCTCAGATCAATTCAGTGTCGATAAATGAATTCTCTGAGAGTGCTTACAAAACAATTCTTAGTTTCATTTATAGCCAAGATACACCCCTCTCAACTTACAAAGAATCCTTTACCCGAAAGAGGAGTATCCTATCGCTAGACAGCATCAGCTATAAATCATCGTTCAGTTTGATCTCCCAAGACAAGGTTTAAATCTCATGCTTGATACTTCACTGTCTACCAAAACATTACCTCATCCAATGGCATATATCAATTGTCATTTCTAGATATTCCCAAACCTGGACAAACTCAAAATCAGACAGTGAGCCTCTTAGGTCAAATACTAGGTCAAGATAAGGGCAACCTCAGAGGGGAAATACTATTGGTTCCAAACACTGCCAAACTCCTTCCCCCTATGAGAAAAGTAGGGAGTGACTGGCGTACAGACATTGTATGAGATAACTAACTGGTTCCCCAATGAATAACTCCATCCCGTCACATGGTTTAGGAATAGTTACAGACACGTTCCCATAAGAAAACAACGTTCCTATAAGAAAACAACTGTCCTCCTCCCCTTCTGATATTCTACTTAGCACCACATGATTTAACAGATACATTGACTCATGAAGACAAACCTGACCTCTCCCCTCTCTGGTACCAAGTTACCAATCCCTAGCTCAGAAGATTCTAATGACAAGTATCTCACAAGCAAAAACCAAGCCATGAGGTCAAAGGAATTGTCTGTAGAGCTCTGAGACAAGAATGTGTTGAGGCACAGATCTGGAGAAAAGGTACCAAAAAATGTATGCAGCATTGAAGGTCCCCAAGAACACAGTGTCCGCCCTCATTCTTAAATGGAATAAGTTAGGAACCACCATTACTCTTCCTAGAGCTGGCCAAACGGGCCAAACGGAGAAATCGGGGGAGAAGGGCCTTGGTCAAGGAGGTGACCAAAAACTCGATGGTCACTCTGACAGAGCTCCAGAGTTCCTCTGTGGAGATGGGAGAACCTTCCAGAAGGACAATCATCTCTGCAGCACTTCAACAAATCAGGCCTTTATGGTAGAGACCAGACGGAAGCTACTCCTCAGTAAAAGGCACATGACAGCCCGCTTGGAGTTTGCCAAAAGGCACCTAAAGGACTCTAACCATGAGAAACAAGATTCTCTGGTCTGATTAAACCAACTCTTTGGCCTGAATGTCATGTGTCATGTCTGGAGAAAATCGGTACCATCCCGGTGAAGCGGTGGTCATGGCAACATCATGCTGTGGAGATGTTTTTCAGCAGCAGTGCAAATTGTCCACTGGTTTTGGTGTAATTTATCACCCATTTTGTCAGTAGGAAAGTTAATTTCCCCTCAGGCACACACATTAGTTGATTGTTATTATGAAGGTCATTTGTATAGAATGTACTTTTCCCCACTCATTCACCCCATCTCTTTACATTGCTTATTTATATGTGGTGACCTGACTGCATCCAGACTGTCAAAGGCCCATCCTGGTAGATCTGAACCTAATTCAGCTTGGAGTGATCAGATGACAGAAGTCACATTTAGGTGCCAGGTGTAACTGAGTCCATAGATGCTCCATATCCATTACTTTGAGTGTTTTATATAATATGACTAAATATGTTTCTTTCTGTGTTGCAGGGGCAGTCAAGAAATGTAACGGCAAGGCCACAGTACATGACATAAGCAGAGCTGTGGGAGACCACCTCAAGCCCCTGGTAGAGCCGGGGGTGGCGTTTACGACCACCTCAAGCCCCTGGTAGAGCCGGGGGTGGTGTTTACCACTCCACCAGCAGAGCTGTGGGAGACCACCTCAAGCCCTTGGTAGAGCCGGGGGTGGTGTTTACCACTCCACCAGCAGAGCTGTGGGAGACCACCTCAAGCCCCTGGTAGAGCCGGGGGTGGTGTTAACCACTCCACCACGCCTTCAGCAGGCTTGAAAAGTGGGATTGATACTGTTTTTCATACTAAGATGGAGGGTCTGTTGATTGATCAGTCATTGGGTTCAGTTGTTGAAATCAAATCAAGCTTTATTTATACAGCACATTTCAGACATGGATGCAACACAATGGCTTCACAGGAGAAAACAATGAAAAAACAGAAATATTTAGTACACAAAAATAACAGGATAAAAAAAACAAGATTAACAACTGAAAGACCAATGAGCATTCTAAGGAAATGCCATTGATTAAAACACTAATTGGATGCAATATCCAACCCAAAATATAAGCTTGTTTTTTAGGAGGGGTTCTCAAAGACACTATGGGGGTGTCGACTGAAAGTTGACTAGTAACAACAACTGGGACCTAAAAGACACCCACCATGAGACCCACTAAATCTACCCAAGAAGAGGCAAACAAAAGAAAAACCCACACCAAACTTAAAGACAGGAAGCAAACCAAAAAGGTGGAGCAACTAAAGGTGTTGACTCTCCACATCTATCAAGACAACTGGAGCACTGGGCCAGATACTCTTAAATAGAACCTGGACCAGCTCAGGTGAAACACCTTCCCACTAACGAGATGGACAAGCCAGCACAGGTGTAACACATACTGACTAACGAGGTGACACCAATCAGTGAGCTATACGTGCTAACGAGTTATAATCGCCAAAGTCCAACCTCAAAACATAAATGAAAAACCAAAGACTGTAACACCTTAAGAGAATGCTTACCACCAACAGAAAACAACTTCCATTTCACATTATAATCAACTACAATGCTTCACCAATATAAACATGGTGTCTGTCTAACAACAATTAAAAACAAGATGTATTTTTCCCCCACTAGTTTCTAGCTTTTTTCTTGTTAAATCACATCACTCTTCCAATTCAGAGCCTTGATTTTCCCCCAGAGGCCAAAGTCTAATATCCATATCATGTTGAAATCAAATGATAAGGGGGCAAACGTTTAGGGTTCTCCATTGTGACATTATTAAAATACTCCTACTACAATGTGTTAACATTCTACATTATGACATTAATTCATTGATATCATGAAACAACTCCTTTCATGTATGTATTTTCTGATATTTGATCAGAGATCTTTAATCAGATTATCTCTGGTCACAGCTAATAACGTTTATCTCCTGTGTGTATTCTCTGGTGTAAAGTCAGATTGCCAGATGTAGTACATCTCTTCCCACATTGATTACAGCTATAAGGTTTCTCGCCTGTGTGTATTCTCTGGTGTACAGTCAGAGAGCCAGATGTAGTACATCTCTTCCCACATTGATCACAGCTATAAGGTTTCTCGCCTGTGTGTATTCTCTGGTGTACAGTCAGAGAGCCAGATGTAGTAAATCTCTTCCCACATTGATCACAGCTATAATGTTTCTCTCCTGTGTGTATTCTCTGGTGTGATGTCAGCTGGCAAGATCTACCAAAACTCTTCCCACATTGATCACAGCTATAAGATTTCTCTCCTGCGTGTATCCTCTGGTGTAGAGTCAGAGAGCCAGATGTAGTAAAACCCTTTCCACATTGATCACAGTTATAAGATTTCTCTCCTGCGTGTATCCTCTGGTGTAGAGTCAGAGTGAAGGATTGACTAAAACTCTTCCCACATTGAGTACAGCTATAAGGTTTCTCTCCTGTGTGTATTCTCTGGTGTACAGTCAGAGCGCCAGATGTAGTAAATCTCTTCCCACATTGATCACAGCTATAAGGTTTCTCTCCTGTGTGTATTCTCTGGTGTTGAGTCAGCTGGCCAGATGTAGTAAAACTCTTCCCACATTGCCCACAGCTATAAGGTTTCTTTCCTGTGTGGATTCTCTGGTGTCGAGTCAGAGCGCCAGATGTAGTACATCTTTTCCCACATTGATCACAGCAATAAGGTTTCTCTCCTGTGTGTGTTCTCTGGTGTACAATAAGATGGCTAGAAGTTTTAAAACTCTTCCCACATTGATCACAGCTATAAGGTTTCTCTCCTGTGTGTATTCTCTGATGAATTTGAATGCCTGCTGATGAGGTGAATCTCTTCCCACAGTCAGAGCTGTGAATTATCTTCCCTGTGGATCTCTGCAGGTGTTTCTTGAGCTGTTCTGATCTGGAGAGACTCTTCTCTGCCTCTTCAGCATCATGAGGTTGTTGAGGCTCCCCAGAGGATCCACGATAGTCCCTTATCTCTCCTGTGTGAACAACAAAGTCAGACAGATGGTTAAAGGCCCACAACAGCGGTAATCCACTGTAAAAAGTGATGCCAACAGGAATAAGTTGTTCATGTTGTTGAAACTCTAAGCAGTGTGGCAGAAGACGTTTGGTCTCCAATAAAAATTGCGGCACGAGGGCAATTTGGTTGCAGAAACTCCTCCATACTAATGAGGAAACCGCTAGTTATGGATGTAGTATATATGGTAATGAGGAAACCGCTAGTTATGGATGTAGTATATCTGCTAATGAGGAAACCACTAGTTATGGATGTAGTATATCTGCCTGGAGCAAAAATGGTGAGCAAAGATTTTAGTTTTTCACAAAGTATTCTGAATGTGAATGGGGGAAAACTCAGGGGAGTAACCTCCATTTCCAGGTTGCTTATGAGTGCATTTCACACTACTTTGGATTATAATTGTAAGGCTCGTTTGAATGTCCTGCTTAATATAATGTTTGTGTCATCACAAATCAACCGCTTTGCACTTAAAAAAACACTTCAACCAGTAAAATGCTCTTTGGCTAGCTTTTCCATCAGCCTGACAATGAGGGTTTGTATACTATTTGCCAAATTGGCCCATAACTTCACCTAACAACAAATATAACTAATGAACGAAGAAGCACTTTGGTTGTTATTGCATGACACACATAGTGTACTCTAGGACCCATAACAACAACATAGACCTACTGTAGGACTCAAAACAATAACATAGACCTACTGTAGGACCCAAAACAATAACATAGACCTACTGTAGGACCCATAACTTCACCTAACAATAACAGACCTACTGTAGGACCCATAACAATAACATAGACCTACTGTAGGACCCATAACTTCACCTAACAACATAGACCTACTGTAGGACCCATAACTTCACCAAACAACAAATAAAGGAAAATAGCTCTGTGTGTTGTACAATAGCCTATCCATCAAGGAACAGTTCTCTACACATTATGAGCTAAGTATCTCTGTGTGCAAACAGACTAACGAGACCCTACTGTAAATCAAGCAGACAATAACATTATAAAGACCAATTTGTTAGGGATGTTGGATCCAACGTGGAGCACGGCATAACTGTCTTTACCAGAGTAATGAATGAAGAAGCACTTTGGATGTTGTTGCATGTTGTGATGTTTGTCATTTGACTGTCATTCAGAAAATGATTTCCTGGATCAGTTGATGAATTTCAGATTTCCCCTTTAACACCACATCAGTCCCACGATTGCCTCTGTTTTAACACAGTAACGGTACCTACAGTTGAAGTCGGAAGTTTACATACACCTTAGCCAAATACATTTAAACTCAGTTATTCACAATTCCTGACATGTAATCCTAGTAAAAAATTCCCTGTCTTAGGTCAGTTAGGATCACCACTTTATTTTAAGAATGTGAAATGTCAGAAAAATAGCAGAGATTTATTTCAGCTTTTATTTCTTTCATCACATTCCCAGTGGGTCAGAAGTTTACATACACTCAATTAGTATTTGGTAGCATTGCCTTTAAATTGTTTAACTTGGGTGAAACATTTCAGGTAGCCTTCCACAAGCTTCCCACAATAAGTTGGGTGAATTTTGGCCCATTCCTCCTGACAGAGCTGGTGTAACTGAGTCAGGTTTGTAGGCCTCCTTGCTCGCACATGCTTTTTCAGTTCTGCCCACTAATTTTCCATAGGATTGAGGTCAGGGCTTTGTGATGGCCACTCCAATACCTTGACTTTGTTGTCCTTAAGCCATTTTGCCACATCTTTGGAAGTATGCTGGGGGCCAGCTAACATCAGCTATTTAGCCAACTAGCTATGGTCAGCGAGCTGGAGTACCAACTACCGGAGACCACTTAGAACCCAACTAACAAAACCCAACTAAAACATGACTGCAGATCAAAAGAGCAGAGACATACAGAATGATGGCAGGAAAAATCCCCAACATCCAAAATAGATAGATTCCAGATGTCAGTCAGCTAGCGCGCTAGCAGTAAGCCAAGGTGGAAAAACGTACAAAACTTCCGTAGTCTACTTCACAGAGAACATGCTGAAAAGTAGTGATGGGGAACAACTTCCTGAAGCATTGACGCTTTCCAAACAATAGTGTCAAAAATCGTTTTATTACTCAAAGCTTTGAGAATCACAGAATTTATAACAGCCAAATTATTATAAAATTATTATAGATGACGTGCCACACCGTAGCAGCATAGCTTTTATGTCTTTCGACTAATCCACTGGCCGTGTTCGAGAGCATCAATTCCATGCTGCATTCTGGGTAAATGGTGACTAGCTGACTGATTTATAAATAACAATGAGTAGTTATTTATGATGCAAGGTGATTTGTAGATCAGTTAGTCTCCAGTCGGTTCTGAAACGTCAAAAGGAGCAAACAGGTATGATTTTCTCTTTGTTTTGAAACCACAGCAAGAAGGCGCCAGAGCTTACGTTGCTAATGGGTTCCCTCTAGATAACACAACCACACAGTGCATGAAAAGCATGAGGTGTGGCTAACGTTTGCAAACTTGAGCTAGCATACAGTCTCGATAGCACAGAGTAGATCCTCCATATGACGTTGAGAAATACTGCATTGTGGGTAGTTTAAAATATATCCCAAAATACATTTTTTAACATGTAATGACGCAAAAACATTACTGTTTGTACTTATAGGAAACCAGATCTTCAATACTAGCTTACTAAGTCTTTAACCACACTGTGTTGTTACACTGGTGAGTAAAAACTAATGTTTCCTACACGCTAACTTTTTGTCTGAAGATAAAATATACATATTTCTCTACTGCGTTACCAACTCCAGTCAGCAGATGGCGGTGTGGGAATTTAAGGCAATGCTGTTAGTGTGACGTATAATCTAGTGGACGGAATGCTTCTTTCAACAGCAGCAACAGTCAGTCAGCCACCTCGGTAGC
Organism: Salvelinus namaycush; assembly: GCF_016432855.1. Taxonomy (NCBI): domain Eukaryota; kingdom Metazoa; phylum Chordata; class Actinopteri; order Salmoniformes; family Salmonidae; genus Salvelinus; species Salvelinus namaycush. Next base: position 13,859 of record NW_024061359.1, on the reverse strand, counting down.
TTGCTAGACAAAATAGCCGAACCAATAAAGCTCTTTAGATGCTTTAGTGTATATTAGCCACTGTGTTTTAAACCCACTTCTGTCGCCGAGTTAGTTATCCGATTTAATTTTAACGGTGTTGTTGTTATTAGTCAGCTAGCCGGCTGGATATGTTAGCACTAGCCTAGCTAGCTAACATCTCCAACCATGAGCTCACTAAGCTACTCCCCGGCTGGATATGTTAGCACTAGCCTAGCTAGCTAACATCTCCAACCATGAGCTCACTAAGCTACTCCCCGGCTGGATATGTTAGCACTAGCCTAGCTAGCTAACATCTCCAACCATTAGCTCACTAAGCTTGCTTCAGAGTTCAAGTAACAGACACATCTCAACATCAACAGTTCAGAGGATCATCAGGGTTGATATTGCTGCAAAGAAAACACTTATAAAGGATACCAATAATAATAAGAGACTTGATTGGGCCAAGAAACACGAACAATGGACATTAGACCGGTGGAAATCTGTCCTTTGGTCTGATGAGATAAAATTTTTGATTTTTGATTTTCAGATGACCTGGCCTCCACAATCACCCGACCTCAACCCAGTTGGGATGGTTTGGGATGAGTTGGACCGCAGAGTGAAGGAAAAGCAGCCAACAAGTGCTTAGCATATGTAGTAACTCCTTCAAGACTGTTGAAAAAGCATTCCAGGTGAAGCTGGTTGAGAGAATGCAAAGAGCTGTCATCAAGGCAAAGGGTGGCTACTTTGAAGAATCTCAAATATAAAATATATTTTGATTTGTTTTACACTTTTTTGGTTACTACATGATTCCATATGTGTTATTTCAAAGTTTTGATGTCTTCGCTATTATTCTACATTGTAGAAAATAGTAAAAATAAAGAAAAACCCATGAATGAGTAGGTGTCCTAACTTTTGACTGGTACTGTATGTGTCCCTACTTTTGACTGGTACCATTATTTTCTCATGCAATTACAGTAGGATGTATCCATTTGGTTTTATATTTCTAGGTCATGCCAGTTACAGTAGGTTGTATCTCTCTAGGTCATGCCAGTAGGTTACAGTAGGTTGTATCTCTCTAGGTCATGCCAGTAGGTTACAGTAGGTTGTATCTCTCTAGGTCATGCCAGTAGGCTACAGTAGGTTGTATCTCTCTAGGTCATGCCAGTAGGTTACAGTAGGTTGTAACTCTCTAGGTCATGCCAGTAGGTTACAGTAGGTTGTATCTCTCTAGGTCATGCCAGTAGGTTACAGTAGGTTGTATCCAAGTGGAAACAATGATCAACCCAATGTGGAAAGTGTCGAATTTGGTCAACAACAAAATGAAAGGCTTATTTGCTACGTAAGGTTTACTTGATCCAACAGAAGTTTCGTAATGCTTAAATTGTTATGTGGACACGTGACATACCGACAACTTTGATAAAAGCACTATAGGAGTTGTCTCCAGATCGCTATGCATATTCATGCTAGTAGCTTAGCATCTCTCTCCATTGAATACAGGCGATGCATATTCATGTTAGTAGCTTAGCATCTCTCTCCATTGAATACAGGTGGTGCATATTCATGTTAGTAGCTTAGCATCTCTCTCCACTGAATACAGGCGGTTGACGACAACAACCCTCATAGAATATAAACAATAGATTACAATAATAAGATGTATCCACCAATCCAAAGAAAGGATAGGCGGGAGCTAGACAACCCGCAGTGCCGCTTTGTGGACAACGACTCCCCTTGTTAGGGCGGAGAGACATCTTGTCAGTATATCCATAATCTTTGGTGTAGCCAACCCCCAACTCTCACATGGCACTATTGGGGGGCACGGTGTGTAGTAAAACATCACTACATTAAAATCGCTACCGTGCCCCCCAGTCTGCGGTCAGCAGATAGACCCTTCTCAAATATATATGTTAAGTCACTTTTTGGAAACGGAACGGAGAAAACAAGGGGTAGCTTGCTCTCTACGTCGTCTGATTCTAGACATATCAGTCATCATCCTGGGCCCTCCGTTGAAGAGGTATTGACGAGCCAACTCCGAATATCCAAAGGTAAAAACAAATTTAAGGCGGTACTTACTGGTGTTAATCAGATCTCCTATCTCCTCTTCATCTTTCAATGTGACAGTAATCTCCCCTTCCTTCTTCACTCCAAAAACTGCATCCTCTTCTTTTACTGTAACATCAACCTCCTCTTTCACTCTGAACGCGTCTTCCTCTTCTTTCACTGAAACGACTTTCTCTTCTTCTTTCACGGTAACAGCCTCACCCTCTACTTCTTGTTTTACTGTGATATCCTCTTCTTCCTTCTCCTCTTTCACGACAATGTTCAGCCACAGACCATCTTTCTCCGTCCAGCAGACCACCTCTTCTTTAACGAGAGGGGAGAAGTTTAGGGAGCTCATGTTCGGGGATGTTAGCTAGCTAGCTATCATTAGCGACTAGGCTAGAGCTAATTTAACCAGCCAGCTACTATAGCCGACTAATACAAAATAACGTAATATTAAATGATATTAGATACGACAAAAGTGTGTCTAAAACACAGCAGGTAATATACATCGAAAGCGTATAAATAGCTTGAATCTTTCGGCTATGTTGGCTAGCAAGCTACCGAGGTGGTTGACGAGCTGTTTATGAAGAACCGTCCACTAGATTATACGTCACGCTGGCAGCATCGCCTGAAAGACGCACATCGCCGTCTGCTGACTGGAGGGGAAACGCAGTTGAGGATCATATTTTATTTTCAGACAAAGATTATTTTAAATGGATTTAATTAAATAATACTATTATATTGAGAGATACAAAGACAGGAATGTGTTGATCGATTAGTGCGAATAAAAAATGTTTATTACAGTTTGTTTACTACAGCACATTTTCAGTTTCATTAAGTCAAACTAAATCTAAATAAGTAGCTAGCTACTGTAGGTCCATACTGCTCCTACATGGTGTAACAATACATCATATAGATGTATATAATGAACAGACTAGGTCTATACTGGTCCTACATGGTGTAACAATACGTCATGTAGATGTATATAATGAACAGACTAGGTCTATACTGCTCCTACATGGTGTAACAATACATCATGTAGATGTATATAATGAACAGACTAGGTCTATACTGCTCCTACATGGTGTAACAATACATCATGTAGATGTATATAATGAACAGACTAGGTCTATACTGCTCCTACATGGTGTAACAATACATCATGTAGATGTATATAATGAACAGACTAGGTCTATACTGGTCCTACATGGTATAACAATACATCATGTAGATGTATATAATGAACAGACTAGGTCTATACTGCTCCTACGTGGTGTAACAATACATCATGTAGATGTATATAATGAACAGACTAGGTCCATACTGCTCCTACATGGTGTAACAATACATCATGTAGATGTATATAATGAACAGACTAGGTCTATACTGCTCCTACATGGTGTAACAATACCTCATGTATATGTATATAATGAACAGACTAGGTATATACTGCTCCAACATGGTGTAACAATACATCATGTAGATGTATATAATGAACAGACTAGGTCTATACTGCTCCTACATGGTGTAACAATACATCATGTAGATGTATATAATGAACAGACTAGGTCTATACTGCTCCAACATGGTGTAACAATACATCATGTAGATGTATATAATGAACAGACTAGGTCTATACTGCTCCTACATGGTGTAACAATACATCATGTAGATGTACACTACCATTCAAAAGTTTGAAATGTCCTTGTTTTTTAAAGAAAATCAAATTTTTTAATTTTTTAACCTGTTTTTGCTTTGTCATTATGGGGTATTGTGATGTCATTATGGGCCAATGTGATGTCTTATGGGGTATTGTGATGTCATTATTGGGTATTGTGTGTAGATTGATGAGGGGGAAAAATGATTGAATCAATTTTAGAATAAGGCTGTAACGTAACAAAATGTGGAAAAAATGAAGGGGTCTGAATGCTTTCCGAATGCATTGTATATATAGGGGCAGTACTTAGTGACATCACTTCATGAAACAGGAGGTACAAATATATAACAGAGTTTCACAGTATCAACATTCAATGTATCAAAATATATGACCAAGCTGGAAGTGGAAACGCCAGCCCAGCCACAATCCTAGAGGTTCACTGATGATCAACCTCCTCCTTCACATCTGACTCCTGATGATCAACCTCCTCCTTCACATCTGACTCCTGATGATCAACTTCCTCCTTCACATCTGACTCCTGATGATCAACCTCCTCCTTCACATCTGACTCCTGATGATCAACCTCCTCCTTCACATCTGACTCCTGATGATCAACCTCCTCCTTCACATCTGACTCCTGATGATCAACCTCCTCCTTCACATCTGACTCCAGTGATCAACGTCCTCCTTCACATCTGACTCCAGTGATCAATCCAGAGCGTCTTCTTTTTTGGGGAATCCCGATGGACGACGTCATCCAATAGGCCGTCATCACCACAACCGCCCACAAGTTAATTGTTAATTGTCATTGAGGTTATTAATGGGAAGAACATTAGCAATATGTCCTGTCTGGTAACTTGTCTCGTTCAAAGGATTCACATTGGCAGGTGCACAGGGAGAAACCCCATTAAAAAAACTCAGTTGATCTTAAACTGCGGAAACACTTTTGGAAGTCTTTGACTGCATCAAAGTCTGTGGCCTGTGATGTTGGGACAAATGATAGTCCCTTATTATACAAGAGACAAAATTCACAAATTCTAAAGCACAACGGCAGAGTCATGTCTTCAGTGTAAAACTAACAATGACTCAATAATCCTTCTGGGAATGTTATGATGTCATAAAGTTATGGGCGGAGTTAGAAAGTTGGCTGTCAGAAAAACAGTTATAAAATGTAAAATTACTTTTAATCTGTCTGTCTGTATATTTCAAAACATGGCATTTGAGAGTGCAGTGAGATACCTCAGAGTTGGACGATACTTTTCTCATCAATCATCTTAAATATTATACTTAATTAAAACCTGGAAATCAACCAATCCTCTGTTGTTAATTCAATAGTAAGGTAAAATGCTTTATTATCTAAAAGTTTAAAGTGACGGAGAGAAATAAAATGGTGCTGATGCGGGCGCTTGAGATGGGGGTCTGTCCTAGTGGGTCTGGAGGTGTGTTCTAGTGGGTCTGGGCAGGTGTGATGTAGTTAATGGAGATGGAGGTGTGTTCTAGTGGGTCTGGGCAGGTGTGTTGTAGTTAATGGAGATGGAGGTGTCTTCTAGTGGGTCTGGGCAGGTGTGATGTAGTTAATGGAGATGGAGGTGTGTTCTAGTGGGTCTGGGCAGGTGTGATGTAGTTAATGGAGATGGAGGTGTGTTCTAGTGGGTCTGGGCAGGTGTGATGTAGTTAATGGAGATGGAGGTGTGTTCTAGTGGGTCTGGGCAGGTGTGATGTAGTTAATGGAGATGGAGGTGTGTTCTAGTGGGTCTGGGCAGGTGTGATGTAGTTAATGGAGATGGAGGTGTGTTCTAGTGGGTCTGGGCAGGTGTGTTGTAGTTAATGGAGATGGAGGTGTCTTCTAGTGGGTCTGGGCAGGTGTGATGTAGTTAATGGAGATGGAGGTGTGTTCTAGTGGGTCTGGGCAGGTGTGATGTAGTTAATGGAGATGGAGGTGTGTTCTAGTGGGTCTGGGCAGGTGTGATGTAGTTAATGGAGATGGAGGTGTGTTCTAGTGGGTTTGGGCAGGTGTGATGTAGTTAATGGAGATGGAGGTGTGTTCTAGTGGGTCTGGGCAGGTGTGATGTAGTTAATGGAGATGGAGGTGTGTTCTAGTGGGTCTGGGCAGGTGTGATGTAGTTAATGGAGATTGAGGTGTGTTCTAGTGGGTCTGGGCAGGTGTGATGTAGTTAATGGAGATGGAGGTGTGTTCTAGTGGGTCTGGGCAGGTGTGAGGTAGTTAATGGAGATGGAGGTGTGTTCTAGTGGGTCTGGGCAGGTGTGATGTAGTTAATGGAGATGGAGGTGTGTTCTAGTGGGTCTGGGCAGGTGTGATGTAGTTAATGGAGATGGAGGTGTGTTCTAGTGGGTCTGGGCAGGTGTGATGTAGTTAATGGAGAGGGAGGTGTGTTCTAGTGGGTCTGGACAGGTGTGATGTAGTTAATGGAGATGGAGGTGTGTTCTAGTGGGTCTGGACAGGTGTGATGTAGTTAATGGAGATGGAGGTGTGTTCCAGTGGGTCTGGGCAGGTGTGAGGTAGTTAATGGAGATGGGGGTGTGTTCTAGTGGGTCTGGGCAGGTGTGATGTAGTTAATGGAGATGGAGATGTGTTCTAGTGGGTCTTGGCAGGTGTGATGTAGTTAGTGGAGATGGAGGTGTGTTCTAGTGGGTCTGGACAGGTGTGATGTAGTTAATGGAGATGGAGGTGTGTTCTAGTGGGTCTGGACAGGTGTGATGTAGTTAATGGAGATGGAGGTGTGTTCTAGTGGGTCTGGGCAGGTGTGATGTAGTTAATGGAGATGGAGGTGTGTTCTAGTGGGTCTGGGCAGGTGTGATGTAGTTAATGGAGATGGAGGTGTGTTCTAGTGGGTCTGGGCAGGTGTGATGTAGTTAATGGAGATGGAGGTGTGTTCTAGTGGGTCTGGGCAGGTGTGATGTAGTTAATGGAGATGGAGGTGTGTTCTAGTGGGTCTGGGCAGGTGTGATGTAGTTAATGGAGATGGAGGTGTGTTCTAGTGGGTCTGGGCAGGTGTGATGTAGTTAATGGAGATGGAGGTGTGTTCTAGTGGGTCTGGGCAGGTGTGATGTAGTTAATGGAGATGGGGTGTGTTCTAGTGGGTCTGGGCAGGTGTGATGTAGTTAATGGAGATGGAGGTGTGTTCTAGTGGGTCTGGGCAGGTGTGATGTAGTTAATGTTTCTATGACGATTTTTGTATGTGAATGTTTTGTATTGTTTATAAAATATCAAATAAAATATTAAAACATTTCCAATGCAAAGTAACACCTCACAGTTCTATTTTTGGAGTTATTACATTAAACCAATCAGAATTTAGAAGAATGCCAAAGTCAGGTGTGAAGTAATATGGAGGACCAGCCTATTCCCTATGATGTAAACTACAACAGAAATATCTTCAAATGTATACCTTCATATTAAACCAATCATTTGCCCTCATGACTTGAGTGATTGAAGTAAACCAACGTTTTGGAAATACATAACGCCATCTAACCGAATATCAAAGAATGTTAGCTATATGCAGTTATCTTAGACAGCCAGCTAACATTAGCTATTTAGTCAACTAGCTATGGTCAGCGAGCTGGAGCCCAACTAATGGAGACCAGTTAGAACCCAACTAACAAAACCCAACTAAAAACATAACTGCAGATCAAAAGAGACATACAGACTGATGGCAAATGGAAAATCCCCAAAATCCAAAATGTAAAGATTACAGGTGTCAATCAGCTAGCGCGCGTAGCAGCATAGCCTTTATGTCATTATTATAGATGACGTCCCACACCGTAGCAGCATAGTCTTTATGTCATTATTATAGATGACGTCCCACACCGTAGCAGCATAGTCTTTATGTCATTATTATAGATGACGTCCCACACCGTAGCAGCATAGCCTTTATGTCATTATTATAGATGACGTCCCACACCGTAGCAGCATAGTCTTTATGTCATTATTATAGATGACGTCCCACACCGTAGCAGCATAGTCTTTATGTCATTATTATAGATGACGTCCCACACCGTAGCAGCATAGCCTTTATGTCATTATTATAGATGACGTCCCACACCGTAGCAGCATAGCCTTTATGTCATTATTATAGATGACATGCCACACCGTAGCAGCATAGCCTTTATGTCATTATTATAGATGACATCCCACACCGTAGCAGCATAGCCTTTTCTGTCATTATTATAGATGACATCCCACACCGTAGCAGCATAGCCTTTATGTCATTATTATAGATGACATCCCACACCGTAGCACGTAGCAGCATAGCCTTTATGTCATTATTATAGATGACATCCCACACCGTAGCAGCATAGCCTTTATGTCATTATTATAGATGACATCCCACACCGTAGCAGCATAGCCTTTTCTGTCATTATTATAGATGACATCCCACACCGTAGCAGCATAGCCTTTATGTCATTATTATAGATGACATCCCAACCCGTAGCACGTAGCAGCATAGCCTTTATGTCATTATTATAGATGACATCCCACACCGTAGCACGTAGCAGCATAGCCTTTCTGTCATTATTATAGATGACATCCCACACCGTAGCACGTAGCAGCATAGCCTTTATGTCATTATTATAGATGACATCCCACACCGTAACACGTAGCAGCATAGCCTTTATGTCATTATTATAGATTAGATCCCACACCGTAGCAGCATAGCCTTTATGTCATTATTATAGATGACGTCCCACACCGTAGCAGCATAGCCTTTATATCATTATTATAGATGACGTCCCACACCGTAGCAGCATAGCCTTTATGTCATTATTATAGATGACGTCCCACACCGTAGCAGCATAGCCTTTATGTCATTATTATAGATGACGTCCCACACCGTAGCAGCATAGCCTTTATTTCATTATTATAGATGACATCCCACACCGTAGCAGCATAGCCTTTATGTCATTATTATAGATGACATCCCACACCGTAGCAGCATAGCCTTTATGTCATTATTATAGATGACGTCCCACACCGTAGCAGCATAGCCTTTATGTCATTATTATAGATGACATCCCACACCGTAGCACGTAGCAGCATAGCCTTTATGTCATTATTATAGATGACGTCCCACACCGTAGCAGCATAGCCTTTATGTCATTATTATAGATGACATCCCACACCGTAGCAGCATAGCCTTTATGTCATTATTATAGATGACATCCCACACCGTAGCAGCATAGCCTTTATGTCATTATTATAGATGACATCCCACACCGTAGCACGTAGCAGCATAGCCTTTCTGTCATTATTATAGATGACATCCCACACCGTAGCACGTAGCAGCATAGCCTTTATGTCATTATTATAGATGACATCCCACCCCGTAGCACGTAGCAGCATAGCCTTTATGTCATTATTATAGATGACATCCCACACCGTAGCACGTAGCAGCATAGCCTTTCTGTCATTATTATAGATGACATCCCACACCGTAGCACGTAGCAGCATAGCCTTTATGTCATTATTATAGATGACATCCCACACCGTAACACGTAGCAGCATAGCCTTTATGTCATTATTATAGATGACATCCCACACCGTAGCAGCATAGCCTTTATGTCATTATTATAGATGACGTCCCACACCGTAGCAGCATAGCCTTTATGTCATTATTATAGATGACGTCCCACACCGTAGCAGCATAGCCTTTATTTCATTATTATAGATGACATCCCACACCGTAGCAGCATAGCCTTTATGTCATTATTATAGATGACATCCCACACCGTAGCAGCATAGCCTTTATGTCATTATTATAGATGACGTCCCACACCGTAGCACGTAGCAGCATAGCCTTTATGTCATTATTATAGATGACGTCCCACACCGTAGCAGCATAGCCTTTATGTCATTATTATAGATGACATCCCACACCGTAGCAGCATAGCCTTTATGTCATTATTATAGATGACATCCCACACCGTAGCAGCATAGCCTTTATGTCATTATTATAGATGACATCCCACACCGTAGCACGTAGCAGCATAGCCTTTCTGTCATTATTATAGATGACATCCCACACCGTAGCACGTAGCAGCATAGCCTTTATGTCATTATTATAGATGACATCCCAACCCGTAGCACGTAGCAGCATAGCCTTTATGTCATTATTATAGATGACATCCCACACCGTAGCACGTAGCAGCATAGCCTTTCTGTCATTATTATAGATGACATCCCACACCGTAGCACGTAGCAGCATAGCCTTTATGTCATTATTATAGATGACATCCCACACCGTAACACGTAGCAGCATAGCCTTTATGTCATTATTATAGATTAGATCCCACACCGTAGCAGCATAGCCTTTATGTCATTATTATAGATGACGTCCCACACCGTAGCAGCATAGCCTTTATGTCATTATTATAGATGACATCCCACACCGTAGCACGTAGCAGCATAGCCTTTATGTCATTATTATAGATGACGTCCCACACCGTAGCAGCATAGCCTTTATGTCATTATTATAGATGACATCCCACACCGTAGCAGCATAGCCTTTATGTCATTATTATAGATGACATCCCACACCGTAGCAGCATAGCCTTTATGTCATTATTATAGATGACATCCCACACCGTAGCACGTAGCAGCATAGCCTTTCTGTCATTATTATAGATGACATCCCACACCGTAGCACGTAGCAGCATAGCCTTTATGTCATTATTATAGATGACATCCCACACCGTAACACGTAGCAGCATAGCCTTTATGTCATTATTATAGATTAGATCCCACACCGTAGCAGCATAGCCTTTATGTCATTATTATAGATGACGTCCCACACCGTAGCAGCATAGCCTTTATGTCATTATTATAGATGACATCCCACACCGTAGCAGCATAGCCTTTATGTCATTATTATAGATGACGTCCCACACCGTAGCAGCATAGCCTTTATGTCATTATTATAGATGACATCCCACACCGTAGCACGTAGCAGCATAGCCTTTATGTCATTATTATAGATGACGTCCCACACCGTAGCAGCATAGCCTTTATGTCATTATTATAGATGACATCCCACACCGTAGCAGCATAGCCTTTATGTCATTATTATAGATGACATCCCACACCGTAGCAGCATAGCCTTTATGTCATTATTATAGATGACGTCCCACACCGTAGCAGCATAGCCTTTATGTCATTATTATAGATGACATCCCACACCGTAGCAGCATAGCCTTTATGTCATTATTATAGATGACGTCCCACACCGTAGCAGCATAGCCTTTATGTCATTATTATAGATGACATCCCACACCGTAGCAGCATAGCCTTTATGTCATTATTATAGATGAGGTCCCACACCGTAGCAGCATAGCCTTTATGTCATTATTATAGATGACGTCCCACACCGTAGCAGCATAGCCTTTATGTCATTATTATAGATGACATCCCACACCGTAGCACGTAGCAGCATAGCCTTTATGTCATTATTATAGATGACGTCCCACACCGTAGCAGCATAGCCTTTATGTCATTATTATAGATGACATCCCACACCGTAGCAGCATAGTCTTTATGTCATTATAGATGACGTCCCACACCATAGCAGCATAGCCTTTATGTCATTATTATAGATGACGTCCCACACCGTAGCAGCATAGCCTTTATGTCATTATTATAGATGACATCCCACACCGTAGCAGCATAGCCTTTATGTCATTATTATAGATGACGTCCCACACCGTAGCAGCATAGCCTTTATGTCATTATTAAAGATGACATCCCACACCGTAGCAGCATAGCCTTTATGTCATTATTATAGATGACGTCCCACACCGTAGCAGCATAGCCTTTATGTCATTATTATAGATGACGTCCCACACCGTAGCAGCATAGCCTTTATGTCATTATTATAGATGACGTCCCACACCGTAGCAGCATAGCCTTTATGTCATTATTATAGATTACGTCCCACACCGTAGCAGCATAGCCTTTATGTCATTATTATAGATGACGTCCCACACCGTAGCAGCATAGCCTTTATGTCATTATTATAGATGACATCCCACACCGTAGCAGCATAGCCTTTATGTCATTATTATAGATGACGTCCCACACCGTAGCAGCATAGCCTTTATGTCATTATTATAGATGACATCCCACACCGTAGCAGCATAGCCTTTATGTCATTATTATAGATGACATCCCACACCGTAGCAGCATAGCCTTTATGTCATTATTATAGATGACATCCCACACCGTAGCAGCATAGCCTTTATGTCATTATTATAGATGACATCCCACACCGTAGCAGCATAGCCTTTATGTCATTATTATAGATGACATCCCACACCGTAGCAGCATAGCCTTTATGTCATTATTATAGATGACATCCCACACCGTAGCAGCATAGCCTTTATGTCATTATTATAGATGACATCCCACACCGTAGCAGCATAGCCTTTATGTCATTATTATAGATGACATCCCACACCGTAGCAGCATAGCCTTTATGTCATTATTATAGATGACATCCCACACCGTAGCAGCATAGCCTTTATGTCATTATTATAGATGACATCCCACACCGTAGCAGCATAGCCTTTATGTCATTATTATAGATGACATCCCACACCGTAGCAGCATAGCCTTTATGTCATTATTATAGATGACATCCCACACCGTAGGCAGCATAGCCTTTATGTCATTATTATAGATGACATCCCACACCGTAGCAGCATAGCCTTATGTCATTATTATAGATGACATCCCACACCGTAGCAGCATAGCCTTTATGTCATTATTATAGATGACATCCCACACCGTAGCAGCATAGCCTTTATGTCATTATTATAGATGACCTCCCACACCGTAGCAGCATAGCCTTTATGTCATTATTATAGATGACATCCCACACCGTAGCAGCATAGCCTTTATGTCATTATTATAGATGACATCCACACCGTAGCAGCATAGCCTTTATGTCATTATTATAGATGACATCCCACACCGTAGCAGCATAGCCTTTATGTCATTATTATAGATGACGATCCCACACCGTAGCAGCATAGCCTTTATGTCATTATTATAGATGACATCCCACACCGTAGCAGCATAGCCTTTATGTCATTATTATAGATGACATCCCACACCGTAGCAGCATAGCCTTTATGTCATTATTATAGATGACATCCCACACCGTAGCAGCATAGCCTTTATGTCATTATTATAGATGACATCCCACCGTAGCAGCATAGCCTTTATGTCATTATTATAGATGACGTCCCACACCGTAGCAGCATAGCCTTTATGTCATTATTATAGATGACGTCCCACACCGTAGCAGCATAGCCTTTATGTCATTATTATAGATGACGTCCCACACCGTAGCAGCATAGCCTTTATGTCATTATTATAGATGACGTCCCACACCGTAGCAGCATAGCCTTTATGTCATTATTATAGATGACGTCCCACACACCGTAGCAGCATAGCCTTTATGTCATTATTATAGATGACGTCCCACACCGTAGCAGCATAGCCTTTATGTCATTATTATAGATGACAGCCCCACACCGTAGCAGCATAGCCTTTATGTCATTATTATAGATGACATCCCACACCGTAGCAGCATAGCCTTTATGTCATTATTATAGATGACATCCCACACACCGTAGCAGCAAGCCTTTATGTCATTATTATAGATGACGTCCCACACCGTAGCAGCATAGCCTTTATGTCATTATTATAGATGACATCCCACACCGTAGCAGCATAGCCTTTATGTCATTATTATAGATGACATCCCACACCGTAGCAGCATAGCCTTTATGTCATTATTATAGATGACATCCCACACCGTAGCAGCATAGCCTTTATGTCATTATTATAGATGACATCCCACACCGTAGCAGCATAGCCTTTATGTCATTATTATAGATGACATCCCACACCGTAGCAGCATAGCCTTTATGTCATTATAGATGACATACCACACCGTAGCAGCATAGCCTTTATGTCCATTATTATAGATGACATCCCACACCGTAGCAGCATAGCCTTATGTCATTATTATAGAGACATCACCACACACGTAGCAGCATAGCCTTTATGTCATATTATAGATGACGTCCCACACGTAGCAGCATAGCCTTTATGTCATTATTATAGATGACGTCCCACACCGTAGCA